>NW_027397095.1:11901642-12121642 GCF_003265705.2 Callorhinus ursinus
CTCCCCCTGCTTGTGTTCCTGCTCTCGCTGTGTCTCTCTCTGTCAAATAAATAAATAAAATCTTAAAAAAAAAAAGAAGTCTCCTTAAATTCCAGTATCTGGAAAGAAGTTGACATTTAGTAGCAATATAAATATAATAGTATTGTATATGTAAACCATGTACATATAAATAGAGCTATATATGTAATTGTGCATCTTTTTAGAGATATACATATAGTGTCACTTTTCTGTTAATATGTGTTAAAATTTTAAAAAATTAATCCTTGTGTATACATTACAGAGGATAGTTTAAATAATAAAACATATAAACAGTGAGTCATATCTGATGTCTCTAAGAGGTTATATGAATCATATGAGACTATAAGTTCTATATTATTATCAAGTTGATATTTAAGTAATTTACCTTAAAAATGATATCACATATATAAAATCAACTCACAGAAATCAGTGGCATTTCTATACACCAAGAACAAGACAGAAGAAAGAGAAATTAAGGAGTCAATTCCATTTATAACTGCACCCAAAACCATAAATTACCTAGGAATAAATCTAACCAAAGAGGCAAAGAATCTGTACTCAGAAAACTATAGAGCAAGAATACTCGTGAAAGAAGTTGAGGAAGACAGAAAGAAATGGAAAAACATTCCATGCTCATGGATTGGAAGAACAAATATTGTTAAAATGCCTATGCTATCCAGAACACTCTATACATTCAATGCAATCCCTATCAAAATACCATCCACTTTTTTCAAAGAAATGGAACAAAAAATCCTAAAATTTGTATGGAACCAGAAAAGACCCCGAATAGACAGAGAAATGTTGAAAAAGAAAAGCAAAGCTGGTGGCATCACAATTCCAGACTTCAAGCTCTATTACAAAGCCATAATCATCAGGATAGTATGGTACTGGCACAAAAACAGACACATAGATCAATGGAACAGAATAGAGAGCCCAGAAATGGACCCTCAACTCTATGGCCAACTAATCTTCGACAAAGCAGGAAAGAATGTCCACTGGAAAAAAGACAGTCTCTCCAACAAATAGTGTTGGGGAAATTGGACAGCCACATGCAGAAGAATGAAACTGGACCATTTCCTTACACCACACACAAAAATAGACTCAAAATGGATGAAAAACCTAAATGTGAGACAGGAATCCATCAAAATTCTCAAGGAGAACCCAGGCAGCAACCTCTTCGACCTCAGCCGCAGCAACTTCTTCCTAGACATATAGCCAAAGGCAAGGGAAGCAAGGGCAAAAATGAACTATTGGGACTTCATCAAGATAAAAAGCTTTTGCACAGCAAAAGAAACAGTCAACAAAACCAAAAGACAACCGACAGAATGGGAGAAGACATTTGCAAATGACCCATCGGCTAAAGGGCTAGTATCCAAAATCTATAAAGAACTTATTGAACTCAACACCCAAAGAACAAATGATCCAATCAAGAAATGGGCAGAAGACATGAACAGACATTTCTACAAAGAAGACATACAAATGGCCAACAGACACATGAAAAAGTGTTCAACATCACGGCATCAGGGAAATACAAATCAAAACCTCAATGAGATGCTGCCTCACACCAGTCAGAATGCCTAAAATTAAGAAGTCAGGAAATGACAGATGTTGGCGAGGATGCAGAGAAAGGGGAACCCTCCTACACTGTTGGTGGGAATGCAAGCCGGTGCAGCCACTCTGGAAAACAGTACGGAGGTTCCTCAAAAAGTTGAAAATAGAGCTACCCTATGACCCAGCAATTGCACTACTCGGTATTTACCCCAAAGATACTAATGTAGTGATCCAAAGGGGCACATGTACCGCAATGTTTATAGAAGCAATGTCCACAATAGCCAAACTATGGAAAGAGCCAAAATGTCTATCAACAGATAAATGGATAAAGACGATGTGGTATATATATTCAATGGAATATTACGCAGCCATCAAAGAAACCCCCAAATCTTGCCATTTGCAATGATGTGGCTGGAACTAGAGGGTATTATGCTAAGCGGAATAAGTCAGAAAAAGACAAGTATCACATGATCTCACTGATATCAGGAATTTGAAAAACAAGGCAGAGAATCACAGGGGAAGGGAGGGAAAAATGAAACAAGATGAAACCAGAGAGGGAGACAAACCATAAGAGACTCTTAATCTCAGGAAACAAACTGAGGGTTGCTGGAGTGGTGGGGGGTGGGAGGGATGGGGTGGCTGGGTGATGGACACTGGGGAGGGTATGTGCTATGGTGAGCACTGTGAATTGTGTAAGACTGATGAATCAAAGACCTGTACTTCTGAAACAAATAATACATCATATGTTAAAAAAAGAAAAAAGATAGTAGGAAGGGAAAAATGAAGGGGGGAGGGAATTGGAGGGGGAGAAGAACCATGAGAGACCATGGACTCTGAGAAACAAACTGAGGGTTTTAGAGGGGAGGGGGGTGGCGGGATGGGTTAGCCAGGTGATGGGTATTAAGGAGGGCACATATTACATGAAGCACTTGGTGTTATATGCAAACAATGAATCATGGAACACTACATCAAAAACAAATGATGTATCTTCTTTTTTTTAAACATATAATGTATTATTTGTTTCAAAATCGGAGGGGGAGATGAACCACGAGAGACTATGGACTCTGGGAAACAAACTGAGGGTTCTGGGGGGGGGATGGGTTAGCGTGATGGGTATTAAAGAGGGCCCGTATTGAATGGAGCACTGGATGTTATGGGTATTAAAGAGGGCCCGTATTGAATGGAGCACTGGATGTTATACGCAAACAAGGAATCATGGAACACTACATCAAAAACTAATGATGTAATATATGGTGATTAACATAACATAATAAAATTTTTAAAAATGAAAAAATACAAATAACCAATAAATATATGAAAATACATCCTCATACATAATCAGAGAGATACAAATTAAAACAAGATAATTTTTAAAAATCTAAAAAAAACTAATGATGTAATGGATGGTGGCTAACATAATAAAATTAAATTTAAAAAAATGATATCACATATATTTATCTGACTCTACAATTTAGTATACTGTTCTAGTATAAATAGCCTAGTTATGGAGTTAAAAGGACTTCCCTCTTTCCTCACTTGTATAATTCTGAATTATAAAAAATATAAAATAATTCCTGTGAGACCTCTCTATATGTAAATGACAGAAGTGATAAAACTTCTCATCTAAATTATTAGCATGATTATCCACCACTTCCTAATTATTCCCTTCAGGGTTGCATTAAATCTTCCCAGTAGCTTATTGTTGGAATTAAGCTATAGTCTTACATTGCTTAATCTCAACTGCAGCATACCCGAAAGAAAATTTGTATCCTTGTTAAGATTACTGGTAAAGTTCTCAGTAAAGGATTATGCTCAGCAAATCCTTGCCTAATACTGGGGTGTCAACAGAGGCATAGAAAAGGAGTCTGGTATTTCAAGCCAGCCAATGAATGCTACTTATCCGTGGGTGAAGAATTTACAAGTTCCCTTTTTTGGTATCTGCTCTTTCTTATGTTATGACATGTCTAGAAACACAACAGTCATCAATTGCTATCATTTCCATATTGGCGGAAGCTTATTAGTAGTCTTTCTCTGATCATATTCTTAGAAGACTTACACTAGTTCAGTGAAAATCTTTAAACTCGGTGAATGCCACCAAGAACCCAGGTCTGGTGACTTCTGGAGAGTATCACTATTCTTGTGTCAAAATGGGCCCTCTTCTAGACAAAGTCATGGTAGTTGTTCCTTGTGTGCCTGATTCCTGGCATTCCTCATGACATTTTTCCGGCAGTAGTTTAAAGCTTTTATATGTCCATGTTTCCTTGGAGCTTTTTTTTTTCCTAAGATTTTATTTATTTATTTGACAGAGAGAGAGAGCGAGAGTGAGAGAACACAAACAGGGGGAGTGGGAGAGGGAGAAACAGGCTTCCCACTGAGCAAGGGGCCTGATGCGGGGCTCCATCCCAGGACCCTGGGATCATGACCTGAGTTGAAGGAAGACACTTAAGGACTGGGCCACCCAGGCGTCCCTCCTTGGAGCTTTTATAACTACGTAATAGCAGGCTTTTTGGAGGACTTCTCTAGGTTGTTCTGCCTTACTCTCTCAGACTAACTGGTAACCCTAGTGATACTTATTAACTTGTAACTCTTGCCATAAAATCAATCAGAGTCCCTTAGGGAAGCATGATTGTCTAACAGTGCAGCATGCCCTTGGCTTCTCTGAAATACTCCAGGCCTTGGAGGGAATGTTCTCCCACTCACTTCCCACAACTTTTCTCAAGTTATAGTTATCAAGCCTCTCAGGATTGTTTCCTGAGGTCGATCATATAAGAGCTCCCTCACTGTAGTTCTTACAGCCAGGTAGCTTGGCAAGGTACCCAATTTTTTCTCAGAAATAACCCTGTCTTCCATAGTATACATTAACACAAAGGCAAATTTTAATCCAGAAAAAAAGTTAGTTTTACAAAAAAATTAATTTAACAGTTCCATTGAGTAAAATAAGCAATGGCACGCTGAGTGTCCTTCAGTGTCCTTCAGTATCCCTTGAAGAATTTTTCATATACACTAAACTATATTTTCGGTTTTCAAGTTCAGGCAACAGTAACTAACAGTAACCCCTAATATGTTAAACCTCAATTATCTGGGATCAACCCAACGAGAATATTAATTTATCCGTGAATAGTTTTTGGATATTTAATTTAGTAGGGAAAAAATATCCCTGATATAAACTTGTTTTCTTGTTATTTGGCTGAGTTAAAAACAAAGAAAACAAAGAAACAACACAAAAACAACTTTCATATTATACTCTGAGATCAGTACTTCTTTTGGGAATTCACATCTTCAAATCAAATCCTAGACAATTACTGTTGATATTAATGATTGCCTCAATTTTCAAGGCAACATTAAATGTATTCATTAGAATCCTCTTAAATATAGGGAACAAACAGGGTTGCTGCAGGGGTGGTGGTGGAGAATGGGGTAATTGGGTGATGGGCATTAAGGAGGGCACTTGATGTAATGAGCACTGGGTTTTATATGCAACTGATGAATCACCAAATTCTACCTCTGAAACTAATACTACACTATATGTGAACTAATTTGAATTTAAATAAAATTTTAAGAAAAAAATTAACCTACATTAAAATAAAATTATATCATTATACCAATAAATAAATAAATAAATAAATAAATAAATAAATAAATAAATTCATTGGAATCTACTCACTAAGAGGAAAATTTGTTTTAATAATTTAGAAACAAAGGGTGAAGTATAAATAATTGTGGTTCAACCCACAAATTCTGTTAGATAGAACAATCTAGTCATTAACACTTGCATTTCTTGGAATATGACTCCCTTAAAAATCAGATATCATTTTATCAATCTTATTAGAGGGAAGCACTGGATTTTTCTTTAAATTTTGTTGAGGTATCCTATTTCTGCTGTAGTAAATAGGGGGAGGTAGACCATGAGTGGGAGGAGGGGTAAAAAGGAAGGTACAGGTCAAAATAGTTGGAGAAGCACCTCTCTAAGAGCCCAGACATCTACCTACGTCAGTGGAGAAATTTCTCAAATTGAAGTAGCAGAATTTCATGATACCAGCTTTGTTTTATAGAGAGCATACTTCCCATTTCTTTAGATTCCCCTGAAAAAAGTGAATATGTTTCAGGAGAGTAGACAGTTGAAATGCTCTTTCTCTGACCTTTAAAATATTTTCAACAGTGAACAGCTGGCCACTCTGCCCCTTTCCCAGAGGCTGCTTAGTCTGTAAACAGGAGGCAAAGCAGAACTGCAGCCAATCTAATTATGGAATATTGAAAAGGTCAAAGCATTGCCCTAGGCTACAAAATAGTAAGATCTTCATTTAAAAGAATGCCAAATGTCCTAGTCAGTAAATGGAAGAGTAACAGCTTGTATTTCTTATAGAATTAGTATTTGGAAGCTATCTCCCATACATAAATTTCTACCCTACCAAACATGTTAAAATGCTATTAAAAATTGTCCAGAAAAGCAGCAGTAATATGGATTGCTGTAGCATCTTCTCACATTAAGGACAATGTAACTTATGTGTAATATAGTGTGTCAGGTTTCAATCAGACATGCAGAATCACAGAGTGTTACAAAATAAGAGATTTATTATAGAGGGTAGTTCTTACGCAATTGTAGAAACATAAAAATGTCTATGGAAGGCTGTTGCCTCTGTATCTGGTGGTATTCCTGAAGTTGCTATAATCAACAGGGCCGACACTTGGGAAGAAAGGCTGAATGTTAAAAAGGGGAGAATATGAACAAACTGGAATCCATGAGATCAAATTGGAATCCATGAAAACAAATTAGAATTTACAAAGACAAACTGTGACCCATGTTTGTCCCTATTACTTTTGTCCTCAACAACACAGAGGACCTGAAGAATGAGTTGATGTCCTTGCCATGGAGCTACATACATGCCTGGATCAGGACTTGGAGAAGTCAAAGGTGGAGATCTAGTGGACATTGGAGAGCTGTCTGACTACCCACAGCCCCGTGGTGACCCACTCCTACTTTTCAAATTTTGTGCAAATTACTCTTGTAAATCCAAATCCAAAACTATACAGCGTTCAAGTTTAACTATTTTGACACAAAAACGAAACCATGTCCCATCAACAGAAGCATCTTCTAAGGGGGTTGAGAAGTGTATGAGAACTAGGTGCTATATTGTGTAATGTGAGAGATTTGGGAGTTCATATGGATGTCTCTGGTATTATCCAGATTCTGTCCTCTCAAGAACTAGATACATTCTATTTGGAAAGGGAATTTCAAAAGTTTTTCCATAGGGAAGTTACACAATTGAGTTTATGTGAAAAGATATCTCAATGTTGAAGATGGCTGAAAAAAATAAATTGCAAAGTCAAGTTAAATCTACTCATTTTGGCTTCTACATCCTGTAAGAATCCCATGATGAATTTTATGCTAATAGATAACCATGGGGCTTGCATGTGATGAGAAATACACTCACCAGAGGAAACAGACATATTTGGAGCAGATTTCCTGAGGGGAAAATCTGAGCTAGCTGATTGGAAATCCCCAGTGACCAATCAACTTATCATTTAGTTGAACTTCTGAACAGATTTTTTAGATTAAACCTGAAGTAGTCTTTCTAAATCCTTTTTTAAAAATAATGTTTTAATTTCAGCAAATTGTTCACATTCTATATCCAACTGAGGGAATTTTTTTTTTTAGGAGTGACTCAGTTATCTTATTTCATAAATGGTATTTGTGTCCAATTTAGTAATTAAGCATGCACTTCTAATGATATCAGAGATGTCACACAAAGCTCACATGACCTTAACCCACTGCGTTAGATAACTCCAGCAATAATATGCTTCCTTTGTGGTAAGTACCATGGGAATGGGTTAGAAATGAATGGTCTGGATTTTTCCTTTGAGTCATTTTCATGTGAATATAAACTTTCCAATCATGTTCATAAAAAAAAGATCACTGCCCATAGCAACCCAGTGGTTGATCAGTTCATTACAATTAATTACATTGGACTGCATAGGAATGCTTGAGGAAAGTAAGATGCAGCTGCTTTGATTTCAATGCCTACAGAAACCTTCTGACAACTATTGTTGTGACTATAGTATAGATTTCTTTAGCAAACTCCAGAGAGCCCTTCCCTGTTGCATTAATTCTTCAGCCCCAGACTGACATTACCTAGAGACTTACTTCTGTTTGAGAAATTAATCCTCTTTGTCTGTTACTTGCTCTCTTTATTTCAAATATCTGACCCAGATAAGACATGTCGCAGGCTTGTCTTTCATGCTTAGCATCTCATGACCAGGCTATATAACTTTTAGTCTGCACCATATTATTACTGTATAAAATAAGTGAAATCACTTTACTCTGATACAGGTTCTAGAATTGTTCATAGCTTAAGCATGTAGACATGTGTTCTATAAAGACATATGAGTAGGGCGCCTGGGTGGCTCAGTTGGTTAGGCGACTGCCTTCGGCTCAGGTCATGATCCTGGAGTCCCGGGATCGAGTCCCGCATCGGGCTCCCTGCTCAGCGGGGAGTCTGCTTCTCCCTCTGACCCTCTTCCCTCTCGTGCTTTCTCCCATTCTCTCTCTCTCAAGTAAATAAAAATAAAATCTTAAAAAAAAAAAAAAGACATATGAGTAAGTTTAACCATGATTTATAATGAGGTAATGAATAAACACCCCCCTCAAGACATGGGTTATTTTTAGAATACATCCATGTGTATTCTAAATACACACACACACACACACACACACACATTCCTATTCTTCATACCTTTTTCTATATCTTGATTTAGGTTTTAGGTTGCTACTATTTCTCTGTGTACCACTTTCTCAAGACAGCCAGTTTTGATAACTTGCCTGAGAACATTGACAATTATGATGAACTTTTGAGAAGAATGAACATATTTTCTGAAAACTTCTATTTGTTCACCACCAGTCAATTTCAACATCTCACTCTTAGAAACATGAGGTCATGGTTAGGGAAGACTCTGTTCATTTCACCCAAGAACTGTCTTGACACATATATGAAAAATTCATAGGATTTTAGCTCCCCACACTAAAATTGTGTACCTGCATTTTTGACATTCTGTGAATATACTTGAAAGATCATTTATTTATTTTTATAGTTTTAACAAAGTAATTCTTAGATCAATTACACTTTTCCTCACTTTGTACAAAGTGTTTTAATAAGTTGTCTTGCCAGATATGAACGGCATTCCTTGGATAAGGCTATACTTTGTTCCATATTTATTGTTTGAAAACACAAAAGGCATAAGAAATTAAGAAAACAGCAATGAAACAAGCATTAAAAAATATAAGCTGACACCAACTTTTGTTGATCTTACATTTTCAAACATCCCTTTCAGTGCTTTTATTTCTATTTCTTTTTTTCAGAGGTTCAATGCCTCTTCAATTTTCTAGGATCTACGTTTCATTACATGGGCTCACTGGCCAGTAGCTCTTTGGTATT
Source organism: Callorhinus ursinus (assembly GCF_003265705.2). Taxonomy (NCBI): domain Eukaryota; kingdom Metazoa; phylum Chordata; class Mammalia; order Carnivora; family Otariidae; genus Callorhinus; species Callorhinus ursinus. The sequence goes on from NW_027397095.1 coordinate 11,910,642, forward strand.
TACACTTCCATTTAATGACTAATTGAAAAGTATCTACTTTCGGGGGGTTTTAAAAGTAATTTATTAGAAACTACCTTTTTCTCATAACTCAAAATGTAGTGATAATTTCAGGAATAGGAGTGGAAATTCGTTGGAGACTACTTATTGCAAGTTAATCTTTTTACTTAAGCCTAAGAGATGTAGCCAAAAGAATTCTACTTGGTCATTTAGACTTACAGCAAGAAAGTGATATAGTAGCTGCATAAATCACTCGAGTATTTTTTAAGAAAACTTAGGGAAAAAAGGCAGACTAGGAAGTTCTAAGCCCTTTTCCTCCATGGAAATATCAAAAAACAATCAGAAACCAGCTGACTTCACCTTATAGCAGCTCTGGAAAACAGCCAAAGATCTATAGCAACCAAGTAAATGCCCAATTAAGATAATGTCACATTCAAAATGGTAGGAAGGTTTGTGGCATCTTAATTGATCTTGCCCCAACTCTCTCTTGGCCCAGGTGGTCTTGGTCCAAAGGAGGAGCAGACCAGTTCCAAATTTCCTCCCTTGAACCTGAGGATGCCAAAGGGACATTATTCACAATGTTCTAAGCTGCCTGGAAGGTAGCTGGGTTATTTTTAGATACACCTGGTTTTTATCTTGCCTAACTCAGATCTCAGGAAAAGTGGTAGCCACTCTTTGTAAAAGTTGCAAGGGGACTAAAGAACTACAGATGTCTGGGACAAGATTTTACTATGTAGACATAAAATAGATGATAAAAGACCCTGAGGAAGAGTTGGAATATAATTTGGGGAAATCATTCAAAGTAGTTGTGTATACAGGGGGATTGAGAAAGCTACATACAAGCAAGAGCAATTCTAGCTAATCCATGAAAGACTGCTTCACCACAGAGCCTATCTGCAAAGACTAAAAGAGGTGGCTACTTATTCAAATGCCGCATCAACAACACAACAACAAAAAAATCACAAGGCACACAAAGAAACAGCAAATTGTGGTCCATTTAAAAGATGGAACTAGAGGGTATTATGCTAAGTGAAATAAGTCAATCAGAGAAAGACAATTATCCTATGATCTCACTGATATGTGGAATTTGAGAAACAAGGCAGAGGATCATAGGTGAAGAGAGGAAAAAATGAAACAAGATGAAAACAGAGAGGGAGACAAACCATAAGAGACTCTGATTCTTAGGAAACAAACAGGGTTGCTGGAGGGGTGGGGCGTGGGGGGATGGGGAAACTGGGTGATGGACATCGAGGAGGGTATGTGTTGTAATGAGCACTGGGTATTATAAAAGACTGATGAATCACAGACCTGTACCCCTGAAACAAATACATTATATGTTAATTAATTGAATTTAAATTTAAAAATAAAAATTTAATAAATTTTTTTAAAAAGAAAAAATTAAATTAAATTAAATTAAATTAAAAGAAAGTAAGTAAATTGGCAAAACTGTACCTGAGGAAGCACAGACATGAGATTTAATAGGCAAAGATTTTTAAATAGCTGTTTTAAATATGCTGAAAGAGGTAAAGAAAAACAAAGAAAATGAATTAAAAGAAATCAGGAAAATTATATATGAAAAAATGGATTATCTACAAAGTGATAGAAATTATAAAAAAGAAACAGAAATAATGGAAATGAAAAATATGGTAACTGAATTGAAAAATTCAATGTAGAGGTTTAACAGCAGATTTTAGTGAGCAGAACACAGAGTCAGTGAACTTGAACATAAGACATTTGAAATTATCATTTGAGGGGCAGAATGATAAAGAGTGAAGAAAAATGACAGAGCCTAAGGGACATTTGGGATACCACTCTGAGAACCAATATATACATTAAGGAAGTCCCAGAAGGAGAAGAGAAAGAAAAAGGGACAGAGAGATTATTTGAAAAAATACTGACCAGAAACTTACCAAATTTGAGGAAAGATGAATCTACAAATCCAAGAAGCTCAATGAACTATAAATAGAATAAGTCCAAAGAGACTCACACTAAGACATATTATAATGGAACTGTCAAAAGCCAAAAACAGAGAGAATCTTGAAAGCAGAAGAGAGAAACGACTCATCACATACAAGGAAACCTCAATAATATTATCAGCTGATTTACCAGCAAAGACCTTAGAGGCCAGAGGGCAGTAGGAGGATATATTGAAACTGCTGAAAGAAAACAAACAAACTGGCAACACAGAATTCTATATCTGGCAAAATTGTCCTTCAAAACTGAGAGAGAAATTAAGACATTCCCAGATTATCAAAAGCCAAAGGAATCCATTGCCACCAGACTCGCCCTACAAGAAGTGCTTCAAGTTGACATGAATAGACACTAGACAGTTTCTCAAAGCCATCTGAAAACATAAATATCTGCAGTAAAGCTAAATTCAGGGCAAATATACAAAATTAGTATTATTGTACTTTTAGTTTATAAATTCACTTTTGATTTTCTACAGGATGAGAGACAAAGGTATAAAACCAATTACAAATCTATGGTAATAAATGCACAGTATAAAATGATGAGATTTGTGACATCAGTAACAAAGTGAGGAGAGAGCTGTATATGAGTAGAGATTTTGCATGCAATTAAAGTTAACTTGGCATCGGGCACCTGGGTGGCTCAGTTGGTTAAGTGACTGCCTTCGGCTCAGGTCATGATCCTGGAGTTCCAGGAGCGAGTCCCGCATCAGGCTCCCTGCTCAGCAGGGAGTCTGCTTCTCCCTCTGACCCTCCCCCCTCTCGTGCTCTCTCTCTCTCATTCTCTCTCTCAAATAAATAAAATCTTTAAAAATAAATAAATAAAAAAATAAAGTTAACTTGGCATCAATTCAAATTAGGTTGTTAAAACTTTAAGTTGTCATATGTAATCCCCATAATTGCCATAGAGAAATTATCTATGGAATGTACACAAAAGAAAATGAGAAAGGAATCTATATGTCTCACTATAAAATCAATAAACACACAAAAAGGGGGGTTATAGAAGAAATCAGAGGGATTAAAAAACCCCAAAACCTGTGAGACATATAGAAAACAAATAACGAAATGGCAAAAGTAAGTCCTTCCTTATCAGTATTGTATTTACTTATTTATTTACTTAATTTTATTTTTTTAAGATTTTATTTATTTATTTATTTTATTTATTTAGAGAAAGTGAGAATGAGCAGTGGGGAGGGGCAGAGGGAGAGGAAGAAGCAGGCTCCCTGCTCAGCAGGGAGCCCAACTAGGGGCTCAATCTCAGTACCCCAAGATCATGACCTGCGCTGAAGGCAGACCCTTAACTGACTGAGCCACCCATGTGCCTGTATTTATTTATTTACTTATTTATTTTAAAGTAATCTCTACACCCAATGAAGGGCTCAAACTCACAACCCCAAGACCAAGAGTTGCATGATCCACTGACCAAGCTAGCCAGGGGCCCCTTCAGTATTTACTTTAAATGTTAAGTAGATTAGATGTAAACCACCCCCCCGACAACAAAAGACATAGGTTAGCAAAATGGATAAAAACCATGATCCAATGATTTACGGTATAGATGCAAATTATTTTTTATTCATTTTTTATTGTGTTATGTTAGTCACCATACAGTACATCATTAGTTTTTGATGTAGTGTTCAGTGATTCATTATTTGTATATAACACCCAGTGCTCATTACAACACGTGCCCTCCTTAATACCTGTCACCGGGCAACCCCATCCGCCCAACCCTCTCCCCTCTGAAACCCTCAGATTGTTTCCCAGAGTCCATAGTCTCTCATGGTTCATCTCTCCCTCCGATTTCCCTCCCTTCATTTTTCCCCTCCTTCCCCTAATGTCCTCCATGCTGTTCCTGATGTTCCACATATGAGTGAAACCATATGAAAATTGTCTTTCTCTGCCTGACTTACTTCACTCAGCATAATCCCCTCCAGTTCCATCCATGTCAATGCAAATGGTGGGTATTCATCCTTTCTGATGGCTGAATAATATTCCATTGTATATATAAACCACGCCTTCTTTATCCATTCATCTGTTGAAGAGCATCTCGGCTCCTTCCACACTTTGGCTATGTTATTTTATGTGGAAAACCCAAAAGACTCCACCCCCAAATTACTAGAACTCATACAGCAATTCAGTAATGTGGCAGGATATAAAATCAGTGCACAGAAATCAGATGCTTTTCTATACACTAACAATGTAACTGTAGAAAGAGAAATTAGGGAATTTACAATAGCACCAAAACCCGTAAGATACCTAGGAATAAACCTAACCAAAGAGGTAAAGGATCTATACTCTAGAAACTACAGAACACCTATGAAAGAAATTGAGGAAGACACAAAAAGATGGAAAAACATTCCATGCTCATGGATTGGAAGAATAACATTGTTAAAATGTCTATGCTGCCCAGAGCAATCTATACTTTCAAAGCGATATCTATTAAAATATCATTGGCACATAAAAAAAAAGTTAAAAAAAATACCATTGGCATTTTTCAAAGAGCTGGAACAAACAATCCTAAAATTCGTATGGAATCAGAAAAGACCCTGAATTACCAAGGAAATGTTGAAAAAGAAAAGCAAAGCTGGGGGCATCAAGTTGCCTGATTTCATGCTATATTACAAAGCTGTGATCACCAAGACAGCACGGTATTGTCACAAAAAGAGACACATAGATCAATGGAACAGAATAGAATCTCCAGAAATGAACCCTCAAGTCTATGGTCTACTAATCTTCGACAAATCAGGAAAAAATATCCAATAGAAAAAAGACAGTTTCTTCAATAAAAGGTGCTGGGAAAATTGGACAGCTATATAGAGAAGAAGGAAACTCGACCATTCTCTTACACCATACACAAAGATAAATTTAAAATGGATGAAAGACCTCAATGTGAGATGGCATCCATCAAAATCCTAGAGGAGAACATAGGCAGTAACTTCTTTGACATTGGCCACAGCAACTTCTTTCATGACATGTCTCCAAAGGCAAGGGAAACAAAAACAAAAATGAACTTTTGGGACTTCATCAAGATAAAAAGCTTCTGCACAACAAAAGAAACAGTCAACAAAACAAAGAGGCAGCCCATGGAATGGGAGAAGATATTTGCAAATAACATTACAGATAAAGGGCTGGTATCCAAGATCTATAAAGAACTTCTCAAACTCAACACCCAAAAAACAAATAAGTAAAAAAATGGGCAGAAGACATGAACAGACACTTCTCAAAAGAAGACATACAAACAGCTAACAGACACATGAAAAAATGTTCAACATCACTAGCCATCAGGGAAATTCAAATCAAAACCACACTGAGATACCACGTTACACCAGTTAGAATGGCAAAAATTAACAAGGCAGGAAACAACAAATGTTGGCGAGGATGTGGACAAAGGGGAACCCTCTTACCCTGTTGGTAGGAATGCAAGCTGGTACAGCCACTTTGGAAAACATATGGAGGTTCCTCAAAAAGTTAAAAATAGAGCTACCCTATGAACCAGCAATTGCATTACTGGGTATTTACCCCAAAGATACAGATGTAGTGAAAAGAAGGGCACATGCACCCCAACGTTCATAGCTGCAATGTCCACAATAGCAAATTACTTTAATATAAAGACACAAATAGGTTGAAAGTGAAGGGATGGGAAAAGATATTCCATGTAAATAGTAGCCAAAAGAGGGTGGTGAGGGATATACTAATATTGAACAAAATAAAATGGAAGTCAAAAAACTTTACAAGAGACAAAAAAGGACCTAATATATTGATAAAAGGGTCAATTAGGCAAGAGGATATAACAATGATGAACATATATACACTGAACATCAGCACTCCAAAATACATGACACACACATTGATAGAATTAAAGGTAGAAAAAGACATTTCTACAATAATTCTCGCAGGCTTTAATACCCTACTTTCAATAATGGATAAAACATCCAGAAAGACAATTAATAAGGCAATAGAAGACTTGAAACATATCAACCTCTTGGACCTAATAGACAGCTATAAAACACTCCACATAGCAACAGCAGAATACACATTTTTCTCAAGTAAACATGGAACATTCTCCCGGATAGACCATATGTTAGACCAGAAAACAAGTTTTAATAAAAGTGAAAAGATTGGAATCATAAACTGTGTCTTTTCCAGTCACAATGGAATGAAACTAGGAACGAATAACAGAAGGAAAACTGAAAAATTCAGAAATATGTGCAAATTAAACATACTTAATCACACTTAGACAACCAATGAGTCAAGGAAGAAACACAAGGGAAATTAGAAAATATCTTGAGGCAAATGAAAACAAAAATACAAGATACTAAAAGTCATGTAATACAGCATAAAAGATATTAAGAAGGGAATTTATAAATACTTACATTTAAAAAGAGATACCTCAAATAAATAATCTAACTTTATATCTTAAGAAACTAGAAAAAGAAAAACAAACTAAACCCAAATCTTGAAAAAAAGGAAATAACGATTTCAGTGAAGATCGAGAATAGAAAAGCAATAGAGAAAAACCTATGAAGCCAGACGTTGTTCTTTTGTAAAAATCAAGAAAATCGACTAATCCTTAGTTAGATTAACTAAGAAAAAAATCAAATTACTAGGATCAGAAATGGAACTGGGAACATTATGACCCATTTTAAAGAAATCAAAAGAAATGTAAAAGAATGGTATGTATACTTATGTGCCAACAAATTAGATAATCTAGATGAAATAGATGAATTCCTAGAAATACACAACCTACCAAGACTGAATCATGAAGAAATAGAAATTCCAAATAGACTTGTATTTATAATCAGTAATATTCCTCCCTCCACACACACACAACAAAGATAATACTTGATCTGCATTGCTTCATTGGTGAATTCTATCAAATATTTAAAGAAGATATAACACCAGTTCTTCTCCAACTCTTCCAAAAATTAAGGAGGAGGGAATCCTTCTGAACTTAGTTTATGAAACCAATATCACTCTCATACCAATTCCAGGCAAATACACTATAAGAAAACTACAGACCAATATCCCTTATGAATATTGATGCAAAAATTCTTAAGAAAATACTAGCAAACCAAATTCAGCAGCATATTAAAAGGATTATACATTATAACCAAGAGAAATTATTCCTGTAGGAATATATATAGAGAGAGATAGATATATGGACATATATGTCTATATATGTATATGTCTATATATATACTATATGTCTATATATATGTATATCTGAAATACAGCCACGTGAAGAGTTTCTTGGGTAACTATTAAAAGTATAAGTTCCTATTAACAAAAGTTGTCTCACTACTCAGTGGATGATGGACCATTACAAGAAAGCAAATCATAATACCTCTAAACAGGAAAAAACAGTGCTTCTCATAAACAGAAATTAATTCTCTAAAATAATTATCAACTTAGAACATAGAACATGGGCCTATGGTGACTTCCCAAATGTGAAATCAGTGTACAGAATCTTATTAATGAACATTTTAACATTTACATTAAATGTTATATTAAATACTCAGTCCTGACTATGTAATCAAAGGACAGGTTCATTTAATAGTTTTAAATACCAATACCGTACTACATCCTATTTTTCAAAAATGAAAATGTCTCATTAGGAATAGCCCTTTTCCCAATGAGTGCCCTGAATTTTATAATACCTACAAAACAACCTTTCATTGTTTTTCATCATTCATTACTAAACTTGTGTTTCATGTACCATGTGTTTACTATCACCAGATAGTAAAGTAGAATAATCCTTTCCCATATTATTATTCACAGAGCAATTTATTTTTTTTTATTTTTTTTAAAGATTTTATTTATTTATTTGAGAGAGAGAGAATGAGAGACAGAGAGCACGAGAGGGAAGAGGGTCAGAGGGAGAAGCAGACTCCCTGCTGAGCAAGGAGCCCGATGCGGGACTCGATCCCGGGACTCCAGGATCATGACCTGAGCTGAAGGCAGTCGCTTAACCAACTGAGCCACCCAGGCGCCCTTCACAAAGCAATTTAAACAATAGAGAATGTTACTGACTCTAACCTCAGTCTCATAGAAATCAGGGAGAAAATGAAATGGGATGAAATAAAAACTACTGGTTTTTTATGTATCTATATTTTCTGAATAAACGTATTATCCAAATGATGTGTTAATTCTCAGTGCTATCCTTTAGAGACTATCCTTTCCCCACTGGATGTTCCTGCTCCCTTATCACATATGAGTTGACTATGTAAATATTAACTTTAGTTTTGGGGGGCTCAATTTACATTGAAAACACTTATAATCCACAGTGCATGAGTATCAGATTAGAGGTTAATCAAATGTCATAATGCATATGTTAGTTTATACACATTTATATATGCATATTTTAGTTTAGTAGATCCTTATGATCAGATGTTATTTATCCAGGGATAAAATATCTCCACGTTTGTCACCTTTCTAATATGTATTGAGATGAACACATTTCCTATAATTCTGTTGACATTTGGTATTATTAATTGATCTATCATCAATTGGATCTCTTATTTCCCTTAAGATCATCCGTTTAAAGCAATGGATAGAATATCTATTGAAAGTGCATTCTTTCAGGTATTTCCTTTGGAAACTGACATTGTAGCCTACGAATATTACTGTTACATGTGGAGGTAAGGAAAGAAAAGTTACACTGTCTGTCATAATTTATTTGTACTCACTTGGGCTTTCATCCATCACAAAAATATATTTATTGAGCTCCTGCCACAACAACAACAACAAAAATCTAAGAGATGGCAAGGGTTAACAAAACATGGAAAAGACATGACCTTGTGTCTCCTGGTTCTTTCAGTGCTATGGTGCAAGTTCCATGAATACCACTTGTGTAGAGCTAATGACAGACACATACAAAAAAGGTTGGCAGAGTTAACACAACTAGGTCACTTTTTTCCATTCCACAATAAAAATAACAAATGGATTATTCAGCGGAATTAATTATGGGTTGACTGGCCAATTAAATCCATTCAAATAGTTGCCCTAGTAAGCCTGCGTGCACAGAATCATAAATAAAAGTACACACAGCACTAACAGGGACAGTAGAGTGACCAGAAATGAGAAGACACAGGTTCCTTGACTAATCACTTATTTTCTACAACTTTGATTCCTCCTCAGTTAAATGAAGATAATATTCCCTATGGATACTACCCAAGATTGTTAGATTCATGGAGAAAAATAGATGTGAAACAACTTGCTGTACTTCTGTTTTAAAGCACTTTATAAAAAGTGCTGGCTTTCATTTTTAGTTTGTTTTGCTTTACACAGCAAATAGACATGCATACACCAATGATCTTTTTAAGATTTTATTTATTTATTCATGAGAGACAGAGGAGGAGAGAGAGAGAGGGAGAGAGAGAGAGAGAGAGAAGCAGAGGGAGAAGCAGGCTCCCAAGGCACAGGGAGCCCGATGCGGCACTCGATCCCAGGACCCTGGGACCATGACCTGAGCCAAAGGCAGACGCTTAACCATCTGAGCCACCCAGGTGCCCTACACCAATGATTTTAAATGAAATTGTTTTCCCTGAAATTATTTATGTAAAGAGCGTTGACATCCTAGAGGAGGTGATATTTCACTGATGCTCTGTTCAGTCATGTGTTAAATAGACGGCAGACTCTTCATGCATTTATTTGATAAATATTTGTTGAGCACCTACTAAGTGCCAGACATTGTTCTGGTGCAGGGAATACAGAAATGAATAAAAAAGATAAATGTTCTTGTGGTCCTCACATTCTAGTAGAGAAAGACAGACAATAAACAAAATAAGCAAGTAAATTGTATAATATGTTGGTGGTTAGTGTTATAAAGAAAAAATAAATCAGGTAAGGGAATAATGAGTGTTGATGTGGGTTTGTTCAGTTTTGAATAGGATGGTCAGGGAAGATCTCATTGAGAGCATTCGATATTCGAGCAAATACCTGGAGAAGATGCAGGAGCAAGCCATGCAGATAACTGGGGGAATGGAGGTCTAGGTATAGGAAACAGAGTGTGCAAAGGTCCTTGAGTAGGAGGATTTTCCAGGATCAGCACCAAGATCAGGGTAATGAGTAAGAGATCAAGGGGAAAAATTGCTAGCAGTAAGACTGGAAAAGTAACAGAAAGTCATATTGTTTAGGAATTTATAGGCCATTGTACAGTTTTGGCATTTACTCTGAACAACATGGGCTGCCACTGAAGTGTTTATGTTTTAAAAGGATCAGTCTGGCTATTATGCTGTGTGAATGCAGTGGGGACGAGGGGCCGGGTTGAAAGAAGGGAGAACAGAGTGAGATTCTAATCATCCAAACCTGAGATGATGGTGATTTAGATGAGGGTGGCAGCAGTGAAGGTGGTGAGAATGGTCACGATCAAGATGTTTTCTGAGAGTATGGGGCACCTGGGTGGCTCAGTCAGTTGAGCATCTGACTCTTGGTTTCGGCTCAGGTCGTAAGATGGAACCCCGCATGGGTTTCTGCACTCAGTGGGGAGTCTGCTTGGAATTTTTAGACATCTTCATTTCAGATGTGTATTAGGGACACAATTAGAGATAGCAACTTGGCGGTTGTATATACGAGGCTGGAGTTCAGGAAAGAGTTGCTTGCTGGACATATGGATTCAGGATTTGCCAGTATATAGAAGTTGTTTAAAGCCATGGGGCAGGATGAGACCACCAATGGTGTGATTGTGCATAGGGAAGACAAGATGCCCAAGTCCTGAGCCCTACCAAAATTAAGAGGTTATGGGGATGAGGTGAATGAGAAAAGGAGACTGAGAAGGATCAGATCATGATATAAGAGAAAACCAAGAGTTTTTGGGATCCACAAGCCAAATGAAGGTGTTTATGGAGGACAGGTGTTAAACCAGGTCAAATGGAATATATATTCTATACCATATATATTCTAAGAACATGCTTAAATTATCAGAGATGATGAATAGTACTTTCTATGTAACAGACAGCATAATTAGTGCTTTACATGCATGGTCTATATGCATGTAATCCTTACAACATCACAATACGCTAGATATGACTATCACTTCAATTTTACAGATAGTTAAAATTATCTCTACAGAAAGCCATATTCTCATACTTCAATCTTTATTGTAAAACAATTCCATTGAACTTTCAGATCAAGTGAACTTATTTTTTAAAAAGATTTTATTTATTTATTTGAGAGAGAGAGAATGAGAGATAGAGAGCACGAGAGGGCAGAGGGTCAGAGGGAGAAGCAGACTCCCCGCTGAGCAGGGAGCCCGATGTGGGACTCGATCCCGGGACTCCGGGATCATGACCTGAGCCGAAGGCAGTCGCTTAACCAACTGAGCCACCCAGGCGCCCCTCAAATGAACTTATATTTGATAACAAATATGTCATCTCCCTTATTATGCTAAAATTAAGTTCATAGTTAATATAACCTATGCATACACATGAAAATTTAATATGAAACATGTAACTTAAGGATTTTAAAAGTATCTTAAAATAAAATGGTAAGTGTTTCAATATGTAGATACTTGGATACAACTACAAGAGATGACACAATAAAGTAGTTCAATGCTTGCGCTTGTATATAGCATGGACAGAAATGTGAAAGCTAAAAACATAAACCAATTCAGGAATTTTGAATTGCCACTTCAAATACCATGGAATTTTCTGAATGATCGGCAAGTCTTGGTAAGTCTTAAACAAAACAATGTAAAATGTACAGTATTCCCTCAATTAGTCTCTCAATTTACATGCTAGTTACATTGTTAAAAATTGTGCTTATTAAAATTAATCAAAATGGTTTTGTTTATATGTATCATGGAGTTTGGTTCTAGGCTCACCTAGTTTTCCAAATATTCATTTAGCTCAGATAATATGATTTACCTGAATGTCTAATGTCTAACAGGACATTCAAAAGTTGTTCAAGACACAGGACCATTTTCTATAGTTCCTGATCATTGTATCCCTGGCTCTTGCTCAATAATTGTCAGTAGAGCCCACTTCCCACAATTATCATGATGGAAACTGTCCCCTCAAATTTCCAAAATGATCTTTAGGGGTTAGTGCCAGTTCTTTTGAGAACTACTGGTTTGAAATACGCTCTTTGTACTCTCCCCTGCAAATGAGTCAGAGGGTATTACAGCTAAAAAGACATCAACTCTCAGCCAATTAAAAAGTGTTACAATAATAAATTCCATTAGAGTGGAAATAAAATAAATTCAAAATAAAGTTTTCTTTTTTAAATTTTTTTAAAGATTTTATTTATTTGACACAGAAAGAGAGAGCACAAGCAAGGGGAGTGGCAGGCAGAAGGAGAAGCAGGGTCCCCGCTGAGCAGGGAGCCCGATGTGGGACTCGATCCCAGGACCCTGGGATCATGACCTGAGCCGGAGGCAGACGCTTAACCATCTGAGCCACCCAGGTGCCTCAAAATAGTGTTTTTAAACAAATGTTTCATGGTTTGTAGGTCAGAATGCGAGGAGCACACCTTTCTCCCTAGCTGAAAGCACCAAAATACCAGTCTCACCAGGGCATGCCACCAAAATATTTCTTTGCCATCACACGGACCCATTCTAGGCTAAAAGCCAAATACATCACTAGTGTAGAGCAAAATTACTTGCATTTTTCCTAAAGACTCATAAATTATTTTCTAGGCACAAACAGTAAGAGAAATACCTTATGTGACTGGTACTAACAATATTTTTGATTGGTTAATATACTAGAACCAAGCAAATATATCCTACTTTCAAAATTCTGACTTGGAGATGGAGGGTGCAGAATGCTCTAACCTTATAGCCTGAATATCAGAGATATAGTAGATACAGTTCTAACATCATAAAGATTCAAAAATTGAAAGGCCATGCTAAATGAAAATCTTTTAAGTTTGCTTTTACTCCTAGTGTGTGTGTGTGTGTGTGTGTGTGTGTGTGTGTGTGTGTGTGTTTTAATGAGTCAGTAATGATATGGACAGGTTTCTTTTTTTGTTAAACATTTTGTTAAATGTTAAATTTTATTAAATGATATGGACAGTGTTTTTTTGTTATGGACAGTTCTGTAAAGTACCCATCTAAAATGCTGATTACCGGGGCGCCTGCGTGGTTCAGTCGTTAAGCGTCTTCCTTTGGCTCAGGTCATGATCCCAGGGTCCCAGGATTAAGCGCCACATTGGGCTCCCTCCTGGGCAGGAAGCCTGCTTCTCCCTCTCCCACTCCCCCTGCTTGTGTTCCCTCTCTCGCTGTCTCTCTCTCTGTCAAAAAATAAATAAAATCATTAAAATAAATAAATAAAGTAAAACGCTGATTATGCCAAGATCCGTGATTATCTAGAGGAAAGAGGTATTCCAAATTAAAGCATTCTTTTTTAAGCAACCAGTATCTCTTTTTTCTTGATACTATCTTGGATCAACACACTCAAATGTTCTACCTTATATGATCGTCAGGATTTAGATGGTTTGAAATCTGAGACATATTTATAAAAGGTGCCCCTTTCAGTGTACTAAATCCTGACATCATCAGTAGCAAAGCACAGGTGACATTTGATCTGGCCAACTTAGCTGTTATTTTTTCTGGCTCAAGCTAGAAACTGCACGGCCCCCATCCTTGCCCCGGCCCTTATATCCTGACCTTGTTCCCTGAAATTTTGGAGGTGTGCTAAGTCATCATCTGGCTGGCTCTGGATGACTGAGAGAATGAAATCTCATTAACAGAACTATGGGAATGATAAAAGGGAGCTTACTTGGGTAAAAGAGAAGGCATTTTCTTTTAGATCCAGTGAATGACATTGGAATATCAGAATATTCAAGTAATGACACTGGAATATTCAAGCAATGATAGCCAGTACACAAACAAAACTAATGCTTGTGAGGAAGATCACTTCTAGAAGTCAAAAGCCAGATATGCTAGTTGAGACCACAGTCATAATAAGGATGCTGAAAAGAGTAGAATACGGTGACAAGAATAGTTGATGCAGTTTTGGCTCATCACATCCTTAAGAAGATACAAATTGTCTGGAAATTATTGGGGAACAGTAAAAGCTAATATTTAAATAATAGAGTCAAATCCTCTAAGGAAATTTAATATGGAAATTGAGTGCTTTTGTTCTGAGGAAGAGGTTACATTCCATTACAGTTAAATTAAAGAGCTATTATGAGCTACTTTGATAAAACATGGGAAACAAACAACAGAGTCCGAGAAATTTGTTTCTTAGAGGGCATCAGAAAGAAAACAGATAATGATATGTCCTGTGTAGTTGGAATCAGGTCCCCATAACCAATTATGGTCCCTTCTATCTCTAAGTTTCCAGCACTCTTTCTCCTTCCCTCCTCTCTCTAATTACCCCTTCATTATTTATTTATCTATCTACCTATCTATTTATTTATTAAAGAGGGAGGGGGAGGGGCAGAAGGAGAGGGAGAAAGAATCTTTTTTGTGTGTGTGTGAGAGAGAAAGAGCACGCGCTTGCAGGAGCTGGGGGGAGGGGCAGATTGGAGTGGGGAGCAGGAGCAGAGGGAGAAGGAGAGAGAGAATCCTAAGCAGACTCTGCCCAGTGCAGAATCTGACCCGGGGCTTGATCTCACAACTCTGAGATCATGACCTGAGCCAAAATCAAGAGTCAGATGTTTAACTGACTGAGCCACCCAAGTGCCCCTCCTCTTCATTATTTTTGACAACGAGGGTACTTTCTTTTTGCTTTATTTTGCACAGGAAAATAGTTATGTCTTCACATAAGTTTTTATCTAGCATACATGTTATACTTCTATAGGATTCTGATAGAGAACCCAAAATCTGTCTATTTTATCATGATACATGGAAACCCAAAAGATGGGCTAACAAGAAAATTGTGACTTTTTCATTTACTAGCTATGTAATATTCAGTTAAGGAAGGGTAACTTTTAAAAATTAACATGTTTCAATGTACAAAAGTTCACTTTTTGAAGGTTCAGAAGTGTTTTTCAGGATGGCTTATCAAAGTCTCATGCTTTTGCCCCAATACATTCAAATACATTTCCTGAATACATTGAATATTCAGTTTAGATTAGCCGGTTGATTATCACATGTGATAATAGAATAGAAATGTGCTGGAGACTTAGCAAGAGTATAAGAGTTGGAGAAACCATTTCCAAATAGAGTTGCTATATTTAAACAAAAAGCATAATAAAGCTGCCAACATTGCCAGTTCGACTTGGCCGGTATATAACCTTTAAGCCACCTTTAAGTTACCGGTAAGGCAACACTAGTTCTGCTTTCCTATGCACAGATTTAATGGCAGGTAATGTGGCAAAGTTGTATTTTCATTTTCAGATATGCAACAGAAATTTTGCTGGTGCCTTCTGCAATGCTTTAATAAAGATTTAACATTAATTTGCTGCTTTTTCTCTACAATAAGGGAGACAAGACCACTTTCTTGGCTACTTTGTTTGTTTTCTTATATCACAAATTTCCAGCAATTAACATGAATTAGTAAACAATTCTTGAGCTTACTAAAATATGTTCTTACCTCAACGAGATAATTAAATTCCAAGCTAGCACTAATCCTTATTGAAAAGTTAACTTGAAGCATGAAATACACTTCTTTTAAAAATGTCTTAAAATTGTCTTTGGGAAATGTACTGGGGAATGCATGCAAAAGCTTTCTAAGATCTTTTTACTTTTTTTTCTAGATGAAGCAACATCTACTCAGTTTGAATGAAAAAGTCGACTTTCTCCTTGAAATGAAGTTTGTCATATGGATATTCTAAGCTGCGTTTTATGACATATTAAGAATACTGTTTTCCTTCAGAAAAAAAGATCTTCTCTCAATACTCCACCAAGAATCATTAGAACAGGCCTTTTGTGATCTCGCCATAAACACAATGAATCCCAGAATGTTTAACAATGTATAAATGAATAATAGACAGCTTATAAAGTTTTTAATTGTACTATTCAGAGTACTTTAAAGAAAAACCCAACTGAAAATGCCATTTACTAAATGTAGACCTGCCTAAAATCTGCAAAGGAATTACTGAGATTTATGGGAGGTGACACTTTATGGAAAGGGTGCATTTGGCAATATATTTGTGCTAAAGAATCCAGGGCTTAGTCCTATTGAATTCATATATTTCAGTTAAATCAATGACATTGGATCTAGTTAAAAAGGCTTATGAGATTACTCCCTCCAAACACTAAGGCCAAATTCAACATAAATGACATCATTTAATACCTGCCAATGACATAAAGTCTGAGACTGCTGGTATCGATGGTCTCATTTGACTGAGATTGCATTTTTTTAGTGAGTCCCAAATATGCTGTAAAAAAAAAAACTATGCTAAAATGATAGTGATATTGTTTATGTTCCAGTCCATATATCCAGTGAGGCACAGTCAAATGAATTCATTATTTGACAGTTCCAGTTGTTCTATTTCTCAATATGGGTTGACTCCATAGCTGGCTAGAAATATCTTAAAATTTTCCTCAACATAAGGATTATATAAATCAACATGCACTTAAAGTCCATGGCATTGTGTGTAAGATATTTGGGTGATAAAACAAGAATTATACTATATTATTTCTGCTTTAGCACATAGTACAGATTCTATAGATGAAAATTTATATTGGTGCTAATATCTATTAAAATTTTGGAAGGAAAAAATAGGACTTTTACTTTTGAAAATACTAGAGTGTGCAAGATTTGAAAAGAGAGGAGAGAGGAAAATAGCTTCAACCTGCAAAAAAGGTGCCATGTGAAACTAAGTGGGAAAATTAATATGACAAGGTTTCTTAATGTGAGGTGTTTGGACCTCTAGGGAGGCCATGGATGATAAATGTTTTTTTCTCAAAATGTTCCCATGTCATATATGTATATTCATACATATTTATATATTTCAGGTATTTTTAACCAAAACAATGGGATTATACTATATACATTATTACATAAACTGAACACATATGTGTTTCACATTGTTCTATGTTAATATATATAAATAGACATCATAGTTTTTAATGGTCCCATGGCATTCAATTAAATGGATGCATCATAATTTAACTCCCTAATGATGAGCATATAGGTTGTTTCTGATTTTTTCACAATCATAGACAACATTACACTGAATATCTATATATATACCTATATTCATAATTCCAATAGGAAAATTTCCTAGATGAGAATTATCTGCATTAAAAGATAAGACCATTTTTAAAACCTTTGATAATCATTGCTGAATTAACCTCCAGACACATTGGGCCAATGTAAACTCTCACCACTATTCTTCTATTGTGTATTTATTTCTCCACACCCTCTTCTCCCCTAGGTATTATCATTCTTTTTATGTTTTTCCAAACCTGATATATAAAATAAATATTTAATTTGGAGTCTGTTGATTACTAGTGATTTGGACCTCAATGGTGAATAAGAACTCTGGAAATTCAGGCTATCCTCAACCCAGTTCTGTCTCCCTGTTACTTTGCAAACCACCTTTAACATTTTGCTATTGCTTTTCTGGAAAAAGTAGCATCAGTGGCTTAAGACATTTTGATTCTTTAGATTGGCCCCTGTGAATGTGTTTATCCTGCTTATAGAAGATTCACAGCCTCTATCTTTAAGTATTAGTCCTGCCACATGTTTAGTGATAAGCCAGCTTTTGGCCTCAACATTTTGATTTCTAGCAAAATCTGAATACAGTATTGGTCTTTATATATGTTGAGTTGCCATGAAGCCTGGTGTATAGTTAGAATTTGCCCCCAAAGAATTAATTTCACTGGAAAGGAATATTTACTATCAGAGTCTGGGTAAGGCAGAGGATAATTGTAATTCTCCTACGGAAATATAATTCCTAGGATGATAGACTTCAAGGGCTGAACTACTCACAGAAAACACCAGTGTGGTACTCATGGGAAATTTCATGTCATTGAGTTTATGGAATGAAGCGGAGTTTAAAGGAAAGAACTTCAAGAAGGAAGCAAT
Organism: Callorhinus ursinus; assembly: GCF_003265705.2. Lineage (NCBI taxonomy): Eukaryota > Metazoa > Chordata > Mammalia > Carnivora > Otariidae > Callorhinus > Callorhinus ursinus. The sequence continues at coordinate 11,928,520 of NW_027397095.1, forward strand.
TTTCTTCATTCTCACCTTGATTCTTCAAATTCACAGTGTCGATGCATTCCTCCTTCTCTTCCCTACATGGAACCCTAGGCTGGCTAATGGTAACAAAACCTGTTTCACAATATATTGACATAGTATTTTGGTCTAGATTGTTAATACAGCCCCTTGCTTTAAGATGTGGGTATACTTGGCACCTATTAGACTGTCCTCAGTCTGTGCTCCTCTGAAGAAACACTGAGACTGAAAGCATTTCATTTTAATATGTTACATGGGATTGAGGAAAAAAAGTATTTTCAGCATGATCAAGGAAATATGAGCCCTGTGATTCAATTACTGGTAAGTTTCCAAAGGCATGGTTTCAAAACCTCATTTACCCTCTGTTATAGAAGGGGATGGGGATACAAATAAAATACAATCTCTGCTCTGGATGAGTTTTCAATTCACTTAGAGAGACAGGCCATGCATAGAGGATACAATTAGAGGGCAATTCTATGGGAGCTGGCTAAGTTTCTGTCACGACTGATTCTGGCAGATGCAATCCTGCTAAAACCCCTATTGCTGGGACTTGTTTTTGGCCTTCTCCTGTCACTTGGGGCAGTCAAATATGGCAGTAGATTCTAAACAAGGCCAAATAAGCCTCAGAAATCTTTGACGACTACACTAATTAGAATGAGAAAACCATTATTTTCTAGGAGACATCGAATGTAAAACCTGATTCTCACCCACCTTTGCAGAAATCCCATACTTTCTGACAAGAAGTCACCTTCAGTAACCTCTCAAAATGCACATCTTTCCTAAAGGTCACCTCATAATCATTTCACCAATTTGCCATGTAGTCCCAGCTTGCTCTCACGAGAGAATGATTCTTCAAATGTACAAGCACAGTGCCATTGAAGCCATCCTTGTGTAGTGAAAAATGGCTGCCTTTGGAATAAGACAGACCTGATTTTATGCCTCCTGTCCGCCTCTTACTAATTAGGCAAGTCTGCATGGTGGTTAAGAGGAAAGAGCCTAGGGGCGCCTGGGTGGCTCAGTCCTTAAGCGTCTGCCTTCAGCTCAGGTCATGATCCCAGGGTCCTGGGATCCAGCCCCACATTGGGCTCCCTGCTCAGCGGAAAGCCTGCTTCCCCCTCTCCTGCTCCCCCTGCTTGTAGTCCCTCTCTTGCTATGTCTCTCTCTGTCAAATAAATAAATAAAATCTTAAAAAAAATATATTAAAAAAAAAAGAGGAAAGAGCCTAGAGACAAGCAGCCTGATTGCAAACTTCAGCTTTGTCACTATTTAGATGACCTTGAGCAAGTTACTACGCTTCTTTGTGCCACAGTTAATCTGTAAAGTGTGAGTAACAGTAGCTCCTACTTCATAAGGTAGTTATTAGAAGCAATGAGTTTGCACATATAAAACACTTAGGGGAATATCTAGCACAAAGTAAGAACTATGTATGATTAGGCCATGTTGGTGATGATGGTGGTGGTGGTGGTGGGACCAGAGATAATTTACATCTCAGAGCTATAGATCCCTAATCTGTAAAACTAGAGATAATGCTACCTATTTCCCAGGATTACTGCAGTATTTAAGAGATAAGTATATGAAGGATTTGGTATTTAGTACCAATTAAATAAATACATTGCTCACCATCCTACCCCGGCCATTCTTTCCTTTGCCTATAGAAGAATGGGAATGGCAGATTCAGGAATTGAGAGCCGGCTTATTTGCTTTTCTTTCAACATCACTGAGCCCACAGGCATAAATATGGTCTTTTAGCACCTCTACTAGGCTAACTTGATTCTTGACATATCCAGCAAAGTTTTTTTTTTTTAAAGATTTTACTAATTTATCTTGAGAGAGACAGAGAAAATGCAAGCTGGGGGAGGGGCAGAAGGAGAGGGAGAGAGAATCTCAAGCGGACTCCAGGCTGAGCATAGAGACCGATGCAGGGTGGAATCCCATGACCTGAGCCAAAATCAAGAGCCAGATGCTTAACGGACTGAGCCACCCAGGCACTCTAATCCAGAAAAGGTTTTATGCTACCTCAGTCTCGAGTTCTGTTTGATAATGTAACATTCATTAAAGATATTTCAAAACCATTACAATTGATGGAGTATTTTGGGGCATATCACAAATACTGAGTCACTCCTCGTATCTAGGAAAGGGTGTGTTCCCTAGGAAAGCCATCTGGCTATCAAATGGGCTCACACAACCAAACTGATGGACAAAAACTTCCCCTGATTCATTATCCTGCAAGTTAACACCATTGCAAAAATTTTTAGCATTCAATAAACATTCACTGAACTCCTTCTATATGTCTATCACTTTGGAAACATATTGTCTGACCTCTTCAAAGGATTTGTTTGTTGACCCAGCTGCTAGAAGTGTATTCAGTCCTTTCAGGAACTATCTAAGGTTATACCCTGTTAGGGGAAGCCCATATGATGACCTTTTTGAGGTGGAGTTACGAAAGTCTAGCAATTTTGGCCAAGTGAGGGCCATTCTAGTTGTAGAGCTCCTTGTGGAGCTGGTCGAGGCTATTGGGGCTGCACTGTAGCTCAACCTTTCCCTCTGATCAGTTCAGATTTTGGAGGGGTTTGAAAGCTGAGCAATGTTTCTTAGACTGAATAAAGTATACATTTCTATAACCTTTTACAATCTACCATTTGCAAAACATGTCTTTTTTCCCTTCAGTTGTTCAAATTGGTTTTCTCTGAACCATCTACTCTTATTTCTGCCTTCTGGTTACTTTTGGGAGAGGTTCAAGAATATCCTCTCTGACTTCCAAAGAAAGGAAAGCTAGCCAATTCAATCTAGGTTCAAAATCATTATCCTGAGTATCATCAGATACTGAAAAGTTACCAAATCATGTTGATAGTCTGGTGAAATGGAAGTAACACTGGACTGAGAGATGCTTGAATTCTAGTGGTGTGGTTGCCATGTACTAACCATGGGAACTTGGGTGAACCACCTAACTTCGTTGAGCATCAAATTAATGTGTAAGACTGTTGAATCACAGACCTGTACCTCTGAAACAAATAATATATTATATGTTAAAAAAAAAAAAAAAGAAGAAGATAGCAGGAAGGGAAAAATGAAAGGGGGGGGAATCGGAGGGGGAGACGAACCATGAGAGACTTTGGACTCTGAGAAACAAACAGTGTTCTAGAGGGGAGGGGGGTGGGGGGATGGGTTAGCCTGGTGGTGGGTATTAAAGAGGGCACGTACTGAATGGAGCACTGGGTGTTATATGCAAACAATGATTCATGGAACACTACATCAAAAACAAATGATGTAATGTACGGTGATCAACATAACATAATAAAAAAAAATTAATGTATCTGTAAAATGAGGGAAAAAGTCCTCAAAAACTGTTGCTCAGGTCATATGAGAAAGTGTATGTAAAATACTTTTGAAATGTAAAGTTATACACATATAAACGAATAAGGGTTATTATGAGACTATCTCTTTAAATGCCTTGAAAATACAGAGTGTATTTGAAAGTATGTATGTCAAAGGTAATAAAATATATTAGTAGTTCCAAAAATTTATGACTGATGTCATCCTGAGGTTGTATGTCCATAAATGAACTGACTTTAAGCAGTTCTCTGTGTTCAATGAAACAATGGTTATAAACTGGTTGTTTTCAAAATAACTAGTTGTTTGCCTTTAATGGTATTTTGAAATGATGGAAAAACACCATTTGTGCCAAAATATTTGGCTCCTAACTATCAGCTCTAACCACGTTGACAGGGTCACAATAGTAGCATTGTATTTGGAATAACTATGCTCCACGGTTATGGTTAAAGGAACTTTTACACTCAAAATATTTCAAGGCAAAAGGAATCTTTGTTCAACAGTTGAGTGTATTTATTTGTTAAAGCACAGTCGTTAAATAGAAAACAAACTATAGCACAGTTTAAAGACATTTAAGGATTTGTATATTTCAGTAAATCTTTGAGAAGAGTTAAAGATACATCACCATTTAAACTATCCTCAGAGGGAGTGGCTCAGTCGGTTAAGCGGCTGCCTTTGGCTCAGGTCATGATCCCAGCATCCTGGGATTGAGTCCCTAATCAGGCTCCTTGCTCAGCAGGGAGCCTGCTCCTCCCGCTGTTTGCCACTCCCCCTGCTTGTGCTCTCTCTCTCTGACCAATAAATATTTTTTTTAAAAAATAAACTATCCTTCAGAGCTAAAGATAAGCTCATTTTCAGTATTTAAACTCAATGTAAAATTTCTCTGACTATATATGAAGCAGTGATAATAACTGAATATTAAGTCATCACATTGAACTTTTATGTTTTTTTGGTGGTGGCTTACCGCTCTCCTAAATAAAAGACTTATTTTATCTCTTTGGTTATCCACTTCCCTTAAATGAGAAGACATAACCTTATCTCTGAGCCTTCTGCTATTACCTTTTTTTTTTTAAGATTTATTTACTTATTTTAGAGAGAGCGAGCATGAGCGGTGGGGGGGGGGGGCAGAAGGAGAGGGAGAGAATCTCAAGCAGACTCCCTGCTGAGTGCGGAGCCCTTAATCTCCCAGTCCGGAGATCGTGACTCAGAGATCATGACCTGAGCCAAAAAAGAGTCAGGTGCTCAACTTGACTGAGCCACCCAGGCACCCTTGATGTTACATTTTTGACTCAAGATTGCCTACAGTTTCCCTTGAAGGTAAAACTGGACTTTACCAAGTAGAACTTATAAGTGAACGACAAATATCTGTTAAGTGAATGACAGATATCTGTGCAATGAATGAATCTGCAACTACTTTGTTATTTCTTTCCCTTTGTTTTGCTTCTAAAATTTTTTTCATAGGTTTTGAGTTCTTTTTCTTTGGGGCTCTACTTTCCCATTCCTGTGTCTTGGTGGCATGAAGAAGAGACTGGTGGGGTGTCTGGGTGGCTCAGTCGGTTTAGTGTCTTACTTGGGCTCAGGTCATGATCTCAGGTCCTGGGATCAAGCCCTGTGTCAGGCTCCCTGCTCAGCGGGGAGTCTGCTTCTCCCTCTCCCTCTGCCCTTCCCCTCACTCATGCTCTCTCTCTCTCAAATAAATAAATAAAATCTTTTTTTTAAAAGAGATTGGTGATTATGGTCACCTGATATATCTGCATATCAGAAGCATGAATACTTGAGAAAAACTTCTGCTCTGAAAGCAGTAATTTTCTTTGTATATTAGTATTCTCCTGATAGGTGTTTACTGATTACATTGTATCAAATTGTTCTTAACATCTATCACTCAGAGCAAAGGTACTTGATACCCTGAAGTCCATTGATAATTATTAAAGAATTTGCAGCTACAAATTCATGCTGTATCAGGACATCATTTAAAAACACATTTTTAAAAAATATGTGATATACAACAGCTATTTTTCAATGATTGGTATCTTAAGTTGGCTTGGGCTGTCATAACAAAACATCATGGACTGAGCAGTTTAAACAACAGAAATTAATTTTCTCGCAGTTCTGGAGGCTGGAAGTCCAAGATCAGAGCACCAGTGTGGTTGTTTTCTGGTGAGGGCTCTCTTCCTGCCTTGCGGACAAGTATTTTCTCACTGTGTCCTCACATGGCAGGAAGAAAGATAGCTCTGATGTCTCTTTCTCTTTTTTTACGGGCACTAATCCCATCTTGAGGGTCCCACTCATGACTTCATCTAAACCTAATCACCTTCCAAAGGTCTCCTCTCCAAATACCATCACATGGGTTGAGGGGGGAAGGTTAGGGTATCAACATATGAATCGGGGGAGGGAGCCACAATTCAAATGCATAGCAGTTGGTAGAAACCAAAGCTTCCCCTGATACTTTGAAATTATTGCAGAAAATATACTACAAACCTGGTGCTGTTTAGAAGACAGGTTACTTCAATGACTCCCTGTTGCTTACAGTATTGAGTTTCAATTTCTTATCCTCAACACACATATCTCGAACCTGGTCTCATATTAGTCTCCCTCATAAACCCTGTCAAGAAGGTAGGGGCTTCTCCTCGCTGACCCCTAAATATACTTCCTACTCTTTGGGTAGCCCTAGTTCCATGCATTTGTTAATTCAATTCCTTTGCTTAAAATGGTTTCCCTAACCCTTTCTCCTTATATAATCATTATCAAGAATTCTGATACTAAATAACTGCATTGAGCAAATAGTAAGCACACCGTTGATTTTAGTTAAATACTCAATGAGGCTTATCTCTTTTAATCCTTGCAACAACCCAATGAGGCAGCTACAATTATGATGCCTTTCACAGATAACAAACCCAAGACCAAAATGTCAAGTAATTTGTTCAAAGTCCCACCACTACACACTACATAATGGCAAAGCTTGAATTCAAACCCAGTTTTATCCACTACAAGAGCTGAGTTTTAATCCTTGTGTTATGTTTCCTGGAGTCAGCATTCTGAAAACAATTGTGTTTTCATAACATGATTAATTAAAGATAGTGGATAGTTCCAAACAACAATTTTCACTTATGATGACTCAGTGACTATTATTTTTAAAAATTGGAAAACATTAGTTACTAACTCCATGGAAAAACATATATAAAGGGAAACATCTGCCAAAACCAAAAATTATCCAACAAACATTTCATGACCAAATAGGTTCCTTTTTTAAAAATAAAATATCCTTGGAAGTTGATGGAAATGGCTTCTCAGACCTTCTTAAAGAAAACTGAAAGTAGCAAACATTAGCTGATTTGAAAAAAAAAAGAAAAAAATTAAATTTCCCATGATCAATTTGATATTATTTATTTTTAGGCAACGCCAAGTAGATGGAAGTGAAACGTGTGCATTGTTACTGACTACTCAGGAGTCACATATCTCTCATTCTCAATCAAGACACTGAATGTACTGCATGGACCCAAGTGCAAAATGGATACAATGTACATAGACCTGTTTCAAGCATGATGCTATTTAAAGCCATACTACAACACCAAATGGAATGTTTTGCACCACAACACAATACTCATTTCATTTCTCAGTCTGGAGATTCATGGTTTCCTTAAGAAGTGTATTTGTGGGGCGCCCGGGTCGCTCAGTCAGTTAAGTGTCTGACTCTTGGTTTTGGCTCAGGTCGTGATCTCAGGGCTGTGAGACTGAGCCCCACATCAGGCTCTGTGCTCACCGTGGAGTCTGCTTAAGACTCTCTTCCTCCTCCTCTCCCTCGGCCCCTCCCCTTCATGCTCTCTCTCTCTTTCTTTAATAAATAAATAAATCTTAAAAAAGAAAAAGAAGGGATACTTGAGCTGAAACCTGAAGCATGAGGATTTGGTCAGATATAGGGATAAAGGGGACTCCCAGAGAAAGGGAACTGTCCAAGCAGGGGAAGAGCAGGTATTAAAGGTCCAGGAGAGGGATTAGCACATTCTAAGAACTGAGAGAAGCCCAGTATGGCTAGAGCATAAATAGCACATGGTTGAGTCAAAAATGAGTGGAACTTGTAAAGATCTATTAGTGACAGTTCCTTCAGGGACCTGTAGACCAGGTTTTGTATTTTATGCTAAGACAAAGTAGAAGCCACTGAACTATTTCTTAAGGCACGAGAGAAAACTATTATATCCATTCCTTTTTATCTTTCATTCCACACACGTGCATTGAAAATTGTTTAGGTCCTATATGCTTTACTGCAAATAAAGATTTACAATGTGGTTTTGTCCTCAGAATGCATGGAGTCCGGGTTGCAAGAAGAAAACAAGATCTTTGCCAAGTTTTTTTTTAACACTTTTAACCTCTGTTTATTCATCTGTAAAATAGATATAACATGGCCAATTTCATAATAAACAGGAAAAAATGAAAGGGTTGTTATACACCAAAGATCAAGCAGTTTCTTAATAACTTTGTGTAGACTATTATTTTTGAATATTGGAAGAATGAGTTCACCAGAGTGATATGGTGGGGGTGGGAAGGTGGGGGGTGGAATTCTAGAATGTAAGTTCCTCTGTAAAGACTTTCTTTTTTTTCTTTAAGATTCATTTATCTATCTTAGAGAGAGAGAGAGAGAGAGAGAGCACGCACTCGAGCAGGGGGAGGGGGAGGGGGAGAGGGAGAGAGAAAATCACCAAGCAGACTCCCCGCTCAGTGTGGAGCCGGACATGGGTCTCCATCTCACAACCCTGAGATCATGACCTGAGCTGAAATCAAGAGTCAGCAGCTCAACCGACTGAGCCACCTAGGCGCCCCTGTAAAGTTTCTTAACACTCAAAACTGCCTTTCTGCCATCACTATACTTACCTCTCATAACACAAATCACACTGCATCACTATTATATATGTGCATTTCCTACCACTGTGAATAACTTGAGGGTAGAGTTATATCCTACTCATCTATCTCCAAAATCTCTCACATGGTCTTGCATCTAGTAACAATTCAATAAATATTAATTTATTCACTGACTGAAGATCCACACATGAGCCAATTGCTAAAGAACAGTGACTTAATACCTAAAGTGCTGAACTGTATATTTTAGACTATAAGTAATAGAGGAGCAGAAAAATAAAAGTGGTCATGATAAACTACAGTAGCTAAAGAAGGCCTTGTTGAGATGTTGGGATTCGAAATAAATGCTTAAATCATGATGGGTGGGGCGCCTGGGTGGCTCAGTCGTTAAGCATCTGCCTTCGGCTCAGGTCATGATCCCAGGGTCCTGGGATCGAGCCCCGTATCGGGCTCCCTGCTCAGTGGGAAGCCTGCTTCTCCCTCTCCCATTCCCCCTGCTTGTGTTCCCTCTCTCGCTGTCTCTCTCTGTCAAATAAATAAATAAAATCTTTAAAAATCAATCAATCAATCAATCATGATGGGTATTGGTGTAGATTTTCATAGGCAGAGAAAGAGAAGCATGATAGGCTTTCAGCATGTCAAGGCTTTTCAGAAGTTCATATAGATAAGTAACAAAAATTTGGAAAGTTCAGGTCAAGCTATATTAGGAAGGATGGGGGAATATCACTTTTAGGCATCCCACAGATTGTAACTGATTTTTACATACATTTGTATCACATAACTTTTGTTGTATAACAATCTATCCCACAACCTGGTGACATAAAAATGAAAAACATGTATTTAGTTCATGATTTTGCAGGTTGGGAATTTGGGCTGGGCTCATCTGGACAGTTCTTTTGATTACCTTGGCTGGGCTCATTCATACATCTGTAGTTATCTTCTGGGAGTTGGCTACATGTCAATTGCTGCAATATGGGTGGATGGGTCAGGCATTTCTCATCATCCAGAAGGCTAGCTCAGGCTTCTTTTACTTGGTGGCTAGGTTCCAAAAGGGGAAGAAGAAGGCAAGATTCAATGTGCAAGCACTTTTCAAGTCTCCGCTTGCAACATGTTTGCTAATGTTTAATTGACCACAGTTTATCAGGCAGTCAACTTTCAGATTTAAGAAGTGGAGAAACTGGGTGATGGGCATTAAGGAGGGCACTTGTTATAAGGAGCACTGGGTGTTATATGTAAGTGATAAATCACTAAATTCTACCCCTGAAACAACCAATATTACACCATATGTTAACTAACTAGAATTTAAATAAAAATTTGGAAGAAAAAATAAAAATAAAAAGTGGAAAAACAGACTCTACCTTTTGGTGGAAGGAGCTGCAAAATCACGTTGAAAAGTGACACACGTGCAGGAATGGGAAGAATTATTGAGGCTCTTTTAAAACAATCTATATCAACATTGTCTCTAATATTCAAAATAACAATCAAGGTAGATACGCATATTCTCACTTCAGAGAAGCAAAAAATGAAGTTCAGAAAGTTTGAATGACTTGCAAATATTACACATTGGCAGAGCATGGATTAGAACCCAGCTTTGTCTAACTCCAAATCCTATGTTATTTCTACTACATGATGCATCTTCCTGGAGAATTGTTAGTTGCCAATTGTTGGGAGCTACTGAAGATCCCTGATTTTGATAAACACTTGGTGAAAGCTGTGTTCCACAAAGATGGCTTTGTGCATTGGAGGGGATGGGAGAAGACGAGACTGCAGGGAGATTTCTCTGTGTGGTGGAGACCAGAACCATGCATGGGATTTCAGGCATGGCCACAAGAATCTTCTAGTAACCAGGGAACACAGCTAAATGTTCAGGACCCTACATGCAGCTTTTTCTACCTTCATAGCAGAAAAAGTCTCAGTATATTTCCATAGCAAATAGTTTTCTTCTTACAGCTGCTTGATGGGGTCAGTTTCAGAAACTGAAATTCATATAGCTCTCAAGACCTTGTGTTGTCATTAAAAAAAACAAAAACAAAAACACCGTAAATAATAAAAACCAGCACTTCATTAAAAATAAGTTTTTATTTACAGTCATCCAACCCCCTCCAAAATATGCTGAATAAGAAATGTTTACTGCACTTACTGTTTGAAATTGAACAAAATGTCAGTTTCTTTCAGGGAACAAAAGTGTCCTATCATAGAATCCACTTTTATAGGAAGAACTAAGTTTAATATCTGATTGGCCCCTGAAGACCCTTTTTCATTAATGAGCACACACTGCTTATTGCATCTCAGTACTCGGTTCTGAACAAATCATGAAATGTAAATATCTCATAATTCCATAAAATGAATAGTTACTTCCCTAGTGGATTGAGTTTTCAAAAAGATTTGTGGAAACTAGCCATTGATCTTCATTTCCTGTTTCCCCTGTATAGCTAACATTTCCTATTTCAGGAAATATTTTTGTTCTGAAGCACAGAACGTTTTGTTGTCAGTTTCTTTCTCACCCTGGTTCTTTGAGGTAATGGCTCAGCTCCTATCACTGTCTACCACACATACTCTAATTATGAAACACATGCATAAGTCATAGAGGTTTCAGCTCATTTTATTTTCAGAGGAGCTAATCTCAGTCTCCATCCAATGTATCTCAGAGAGTTATTCAGTCAAGGGTAGAAAATGCAAAGCACTGTAAGAGTAGGATCTGAAGTTTTGTTCCCTATTCCACAGTTTCTTAACTATGTAGCCTTGAGGAAGGTGTCACTTTTTAGGGCCTTATTTATCTATTTGTGAAATGGGGATAATAATAAAAATCATAATAATTTAAAAATAATAATGCCTGAAAAGGCTAACCTAGATACCTCAGACAGAAACAGTACAATCTTCTTAGTTCTTTGAATCCATTAAGACCAAAAATAATAATAATAATAATAATAATAATTAATTAAAAAAAGAAAGAAAGAAACACCAAAAGCAGTTTCCCAAGAAACAGTATTGCCAGTAGTATCAAACTTGGCTTTAGAAGGGAGTGTTTCCCCAGTAGCAAGTAATGGAGGCACATAATTTCAGAAGTGAATACACTGTAGCCAGCAAAATGCAACTTCTATTCTCTTTGGGGTCAGGACCGCCCAGGGTTTGGAACAAGCACATTTTAAAAGGATGGCATTAGCCTTTTGCCGCTTGATCTCATATTCCAACAGCTGCAGAAACAATCAATAATAGGAAGATGCTCATGGCTGAGATTCCTAAGACCTGGCTTCTAGTCCCATTTCTCTACTTCCTGCTTAGATGACCTTGGGTGAACTTCTTCCTTCTCTGAGGTTCAGTTTTATTCATCATCTATAAAGTTAGAAGACAAAAGTGTACTATATGAGTATAGTTTATTAAGCAGGATGTTGCCTGCCATTACAAAAGAATTGGTAGCCTAATTGCACCTTTTCAAGCTAAATTAGTTCCAAGCTTTCCCTTCTGGGGTGTTACATGATCCAAATGCAGTTCAGATTATTACAGCGTCAGCTCTCAGTAGAACTGTGAAGTGGGGGGTTTCTACGTGCTGTCATTTTCACCCTCTCTTTAACGGTCCTCCACCAACTGCATAGCTCCACTCATGGTTCACTTCAGCTGTCATTTCCTCAAATGACATTTCCTCAATATGCAGGGATAGGTAAGTGAGCTGGTGGTAGTGACAACTCTACACTGGATGAAAAAATTAACTACGGTAAGCCCTCTCCTTAATCCCAAATGCAGATGACAAATTGTAGGGTAGGAAATAGATATGAAAATGCTAATGAATGAGTAATTTAACAGTATGCATCTTTATTATGGTCTCGAGAGCAATAAACTATTACCACTTTTACAGTCAATAATTAACCAAAATGATAAATAATTATGATGACAAAGATGATGATGATGATGATGAGTATAATGAATTGTCATATTCAGAAAGAAAGTCCACATGAAGTATGGGTGTTTCAGATTCTCTGAAACTCAAATGATTTATTTCCACTATAGAAAGGTTACTAAATCCATAAAATTTTGTTAAACAGCTTTGACTGATAAAACTTGACACAGCAAGATGATGATGTGTGCCTTGGTTTTAAAATGCTCATTTTTATTCTTCCTTTTTACTCGTCAGCAACCAAACTGAATCTCCTGCCTTCAGAGCATAAGACTTCTGGTAAGCTCTGAGTCTTCTAGAAAATTGATTTTCCTGGGCACATTGCTGCTAGTGCCTCATGCTGATAAATGACCCTGCTAGTGAAACACAGTTTCTACTAAATCAACAAATAGTTGTTATAAAGGCTCTAAGTCTTACTCTATTCCTACAACAAAAGCTTCCATCTCCTCATTAATCCTTGTACATGAGCTTCAAACGATGGGGAAAATTCCAATAAACGCTCTTCTTTTCTAGTTATCTCCTAATATTTTGAGGAGGAGACTCGATTCTGAGGAAAGAATGGTGAGATTCAATGTGGGTCAGCATATTTTGAAAGAGATAGGATCATTCAAGTGTCAGTGGAAATGTGCTCCCACTAGGTTTATGTCATCCATAACCTTGTTGAATTATATTTGACTAAGGAAGGGAGGCAAGAAATGGGGGAGGGAAGGAGCAAGGAAGAAAAGGAAGAAAAGGGGGAAGATTAATACTCAGGGAGCCCACCTTGTGATTGTTGGATTTGGAGCTGCATAATGATGAGTCATTCTTGTAGGATCCAGAGGAGAAAAGTGTTTCTGTATATTTTTCTCTTGGTTGTGATCATACCAGTGTTTCACGGATTTGAGGTTATACTAAAGGAGAATCATCATGATCATTATCATAATTGTTATTATATTATTATAACCAGTCCTAAATATTAAGCTTGGGTATGTCTACTCAATATTTACTCCCAGCATTTTTTCAGCAGTCAACCTGGTATTTCCCACTCCTGCAGTACTACTTTTGTGTAGGCAAGAAAGTTTTTCTAAGTGGTGTGAGGGTCTGCAGATAGCCTTCGGTTAACAATGATGTAACACTATACTGAAACACTATACTGGCAGGCTTCAGATCTCAATTAGCAATACATTTATCATCTTTCTCCCTGGGATGCTAGCTACAACAGCATTATTATCTCCATTCTTTAGGACCATGAGTTTTTAAATTCTTTTCCTTTTTTAGGTAAGCTCTATGCTCAGTGTGGGACTCAAACTCATGACCCCGAGATCAAGAGTCACATGCTCTACCCACTGAGCCAGCTAGGCACCCCCCCTTTTTTTAATTCTTTTTTTTTTTTTTTTTAGGACCATGAGTTTTTAAATAGTAAGGGAGTATTGTTACCTGCCTGATGGTCTTTTTAATGAACCAATGAAACTATCTTTCTTCCTAAAATATTTGACAACTGTTGATGGAGGCCACACATTTACTGAACTATAATTTTTTCCCCAGGGGCTTATAAATAGGCAGACCCAATTTCTCTACACTTTTCTGTGCCCCCATAGTGTGTCAACATTTAGAAGTGACTGATGGCAGGGTCCACTTCTTCTCTGCCCCCGTTTTTCCCAAAGGAAAATCCTAGGCCTCATTACTGAAAATCCCACAATATTGTTTCTTTTCTCTAGGATCTGGGCTGCAATGCCTTCATTCATTATGTACAACTCTGGTATGTCCTTACAAGAGATCCACCCAGGGTTCTTCCCTTTGGGCCCATCAGCCAAGGAGAAGGATGCCTGAGGGGTCCTCAGGTGAGCAGTTGTGATTTGAATACAATAATAAGAATAATATGCTAGGGAACAGGGAACAATCAAGAGGACAAAGTGTCTGCAGCTCTCCACTCTAATACTGTCTTCCCTGAAGTCTTAGGACAGAAGAAGAGACAGAAGCCTAAGTAAGGTATGTGTTCTGTGGTGCTCCTTCTTTGGAGGGAATACATTATCAGAAGATAGGCCAGAAAGTAACTGGTAACCCAAATCTCCCTTCCTACAGCTGGCTGATCAGAGTTAGCACCTTAGTCTGGGGCTCTATAACACAAAGAACTAATTACGAATGTGAATGTGAATATGAATATGAATCTTGCTTATTTTGTGCTCTTATCCACAAAAGTAACCAGGCAAAGATAGGGGACAATGGATATCATTATCTGAAACAGGAGCTTCTGAATAATCTTTCTCTTAAATGGCTACAGTACAGTGATAATGCCTCAGCATTTAGTGACCATCAACCATCAGATTACTAAATTTCTTCTGAAACATCAAATGTCAAGAAAACAAATGAACACAGATCATCAAAAGTATATACACAGTGTAATCTGTAGAAACCCTGGAATTTCAGGCAGAGGGAGAAGCAGGCTGCCCGCTGAGCAAGGGGCCCGATGCAGGGCTCGATCCCAGGACCCTGAGATCATGACCTGAGCCGAAGGCAGACGATTAACCGACTGAGCCACCCAGTCGTCCCAGAACCGTTTTTTTTTTTTTTTAATTTACTTAAAAATCTACCTTTCACTTAAGTACAGAGACAAATATTTTTGGTTCTGTCACTAAACTCACAAAATTATAGGTCCCAATGGAAATATATTAAACAGGTACACACACAAACACACGCAGATACAAACATACACATACACACACATACATACATGCACAGACATTGGAAAACAATGAAAGATATTCTCAGTGGACTAGAACCTGAGGAATCACTGAAAGCTGGGAAGTAGATATTAAGTCTCAGAGGGGGGACAGAGTCTCAGAAGAAAGCTGTGGTCAAAGTTAAGTTTGAGAGCATTATGCTACCAGAAAGGGAGGATCAACACTAAAGGTTTCCACATCTGGAAACAGAAGAACCCAGAAGCAGGCAGGGACTTAAAAACTAACAAAGTAATTAGATGGCTATCTCTGCGCACTTTTCTGGACAGTCCAATTCCTGTATTGTAGACAACTGCTTCCCCTTTCAAGCCAAATGACAGATGCAATTAGAGATCATGGGGAAATTGTTGAAGTTAGAAACCCAAAGACCAAGTGTTTTAGTCTATTCAGGCTGCTGTAACAAAGTACTATAGACCAAGTGGCTTCTAAACAACAGAAACTTATTTCTCATAGTTTTGGAGGCTGGAAGTCTGAGCTTCAGGTGCCAGCATAGTCAAATTCTGGTGAAGGTGCTCTTCCAAGTCATAGACTGCTAACCCCTCACTGAATACTCATGTGGCTGAGAGCAGAGAGGGGGAGTAAGCTGTCTTCAACTCTTAAAATGGCAGTAATCCCACTCATAAAGGCTCCACACTTATGACCTCATTTTACCATAATTGCCTCACAAGGGCGCTACCTCTTATTATCATCATAATGGGGCATTGGGAGGGTAAGGTCTCACCGGATACATTTTGGGGGTATAGAAACATTCGGTCCATGACACCATACCACCATCATTTCCTGCTGGAGTTAACATAGTTGTCTCCTAATTGGTCTCCTTGCCCCATACTTGTCCCCCCAAAACCTATTCTTAACAGAGTACCATGAGAGATTCATTTATAATACAAATCAGATTATGCCTCTCCCCTGTTCAAAACATCCCACTGGCTGATTGTCACACATGAATAAAATCAAAAGTCCTCCTGATGACCTTGAGTACTCTGTATAATCTGTCCAAATTCAAGTCTTGCACCCTCTTTTCATTCTCTTCTTCCTCAGTAGGCTCCAGTCACAGTGACTTCCTTGTTGCACATTTCCCCTCAGTGCATTTGCATCAAATCTTTCCTCAAGTACAATGCATCCACACTCTCACTTGATTGAAGCCTCTGTTCAGTTGTCGCTTCCTCCAAGAGGCCTTTCTAATCACTCTATCTAAAGTAGTACCTCCCTCACTTTCCATTCTCTAAGTGTACTTTTGTTTTTCTTTTAGCACTCATTAATATGTAATAGGCACATAATAACATAATCACATAACAATATGCACGAAATACTTAGTTGTTGAATATTGATCGAATGAGTGGATAGTACAAAAACTAGTTCAAAAAACAAAGCATAAGAGTGAATTAGTGAACTGGAGGGCCAACCTGCAAAAATTTACTGGAAGACAGTAAGAGTATAAAGAGAGAAACAGATGCAATATCAAAGACATATTAAGGGAAATATAAAATAAATATATAAATTTCAACATCTCCAGAGGGCATGAACAGAGGGAGTGCAGTGAGATAATATTTTAGGAAAAATAATGAGGTAACTAGAATTTTCCACAAATGAAGAAAAACTTAAAATATTAAAAAACATAAAAAATAATAAGCCCACATAGAGACACATTGTGGTGCTATTTCAGAAATGTTAAATACCTAGGAATAAATCTAAGCAGAAGAAGGACAAATCTTTATAGAAAAAAAATACAGAAATTTACTAAATAATATCAATGTACACTTGCATAAATTGAGAGCTACACCATGGTCTTGAAAAGGTATATTCACATATTATTATTTCTTTTCCTCTGCTTAATGTGGATTTGATTTTCTCTTCTTTTTCAGTTTCCTAAAGGTTCAAGCTTAGATTATTGATTTTAGATTTTTCTTCCTATCTGATAGTGCTATAAATTTCCCTCTAAGCACTGCTTTGCTGCACCCTACACATTTTGAAAAGTTGTACCTTTAATCTCGTTTAATTCAAAATACTTGTTAATTTCTTGAGGCCTCTTCTTTGATCCAAGTGTTATTTATAAGCTTCTTGTTTTATTTGCAAGTAATTTGGGATTTCACAGATTTCATTTTAATTCCATGTTCTTAGGGCATACGTTTTATGGTTTCTACCCTTTTAACTTTGTTAAGGTATATTTTATGGCCCAGAATGTGTTATGTAATTGGTAAATATTCCAGGTGAGCTAGAGAAGAATGTGTTTTCTGCTTTTGTTGGATGAAGTAGTCTATAGGTACCATTTAGATCCACTTGATTAATGGGGTTATTCAATTTAACTATGTCCTTACTATTTTTCTCCTTGTTGTATCTGTCAATTATTGATAGAGGGGTGTTGATGTATCCAACTATAATAATGAACTCACCTCTTTCTCCATGTGGATCTCTTAGTTTTTGCCTAACACAGTTTGCTACTGTGTTGTTAGGTGTATATGTATTAAGGATTGTTATCTTCTTGGAGAATTGACTCCTTTATCATTATGCAATGACCATCTTTATCCCTGATAATTTTCTTCCCAGCTTTATTGAGACATAATTGACATATAATATTGTGTAAGTTTAAGGTATACAAGTTGTTGATTTCATACACTTATATATGTAATATGATTACTACCTTAACATTGGCTGACCCCTCAATCACATCACATAATTACCATTTCTTTTTTGTGGTGAGAATATTTAAGATCTACTCTCTTGGCAACTTCCAGGTATATAATAGAATATTGTTAACAAGAAGCACAATGCTATGCGTTAGAGTCCCAGAAGTTATTCACCTTCTGACTGGAAGATTGTACCCTTGCAGGAACATTTCCTCACCTCCCAGCCCCTGAGAACCATCATTCTCTTCTCTGTTTCTATAAGTTTGGCTTTTATAGATTTCACACATAAAGGATATCACACAGTATTTGTCTTTCTCTGACTTATTTCACCCAGGATAATACCCTCAAGGTCCATCCATGTTGTCACAAATGGCAGGATTTCCTTCTTTTTTGTGGCTGAATAATATTCCACTCTGTGTGTGTGCGTGTGTGTGTGTGTGTGTGTGTGTGATATCTTTTTTTTCTTTCTCTTTTTTTTTTTAGATTTAGATTCAAGTTAGTTAACATATAGTGTATTATTAGTTTCAAGGGTAGAATTTAGTGATTCATCAGTTGCATATAACACCCAGTGCTCATTACAAGTGCCCTCCTTAATGCCCATCACCCAGTTACCCCATCCCCCCACCTATCTCCCCTCCAGCAACCCTCAGTTTGTTTCCTAGTGTTAAGAGTTTCTTATGGTTTGCCTCCCTCTCTGTTTTTATCTTATTTTATTTTATTTACCCATTCGTCCACTGAGAAGCAATTAGATTGTTTCCATAACTTGGTTCTTGTGAATAATGTTGTAATAAACATGGAAGTGCAGATATCTCTTGGAAATCCTGATTTCATTTCCTTGGGATATATACCCAGAAGTGAGATTGCTGGGTCATATGGTAGTTCTATTTTTTATTTTTTGAGGGACCTCCATACTGTTAGTAGCTATAACCAACGGTGCACAAAGTTTTCCTTTTCTCTACATTCTCACCAGCACTTGTTATCTCTTGTCTCTGATGATAGCCATTCTAACAGGTGATATCACACTTTAGTTTTGATTTGGATTTCCTTGATGATTAGTGAGGTGAAACATCTTTTCATGTACCTGTTGGCCATTTGTATGTATTTGGAAATATGATTATTCAGTTCTTCTGACCATTTTTTAATCGGGTTTTTCTTTTTCTTTCTTTCTTTCTTTTTTTTTTTTTGCTATTGCGTTGTATGAGTTCTTTATATATTTTGGATATTAATTCCTTATCTATATATGCTTTGCAATTATTTTCTCCCATTCCCTAGGTTGCCTTTTCATTTTGTTGTTTCTTTTGCTGTGCAGAAGGCTTTTCAGTTTGATGTAGTCCCACTTATGTAGTTTTGCCTTTGTTGCTTGTGCTTTTGGTGTCATATCCAAAAAATCATTGCCAAGACCAACGTCAAGGAGCTTCTTCCTTATGTTTTCTTCTAGGAGTTTTACAGTTTCAGGTCTTATGTTTGTGTTTTAAATCCATTTCAAATTAATTTTTGTGAGTGATGTAAGATAAGGGTCTAATTTCATTTTTCTAAATGTGATTATACAGCTTTCCAGTAGCAATTATTGAAGAAACTATCCTTTCTTCATTGAGTGTTCTTAGCTCCTTGTCAAATATTAGTTGACTGTATATGTGGGAGTTTATTTCTGGCCTCTTAATTTTGTTCTACTGGTCTATGTGTTTATTTTTATGCCAGTACCATACTGTTTTTATTACTATAGCTTTGTAGTATAGTTGAAAATCGGAAAGTATAATGCCTGCAGGTTTGTTCTTTTTCAGGACTGCCTCGGCTATTCAGGGTTTTGGGTGGTTCCATATAAATTTTAGGCTGTTTTTTCCTGTGAAAAATGTCAGTGGGATCTTGAGAGCGATTACATTGAATCTATAGATGGCTTTGGGGAATATGGACATGTTAACAATATTACTTCTTCCAATGGGGTATTTTTCTCTTTGTGTCTTCAGTTTCTTTCACCAGAGTCACTCAAGAGGTTACAATCAAGTTGCAACTGGGCATGTAGTCAAGTGGGGAAGAAGAACTGGCTTACAAATTTGTTGACATGGTTGTTTGGAGACCTCAGTTCCTCACCTTGTGGATGTCTCCATAGGTTTCTTGGGTGTCCTTATAACATGGCAACTGGCTTCCCTCAGAACATTCTTCAGTACAGATTATTTTTTAAGAGTACATTTTTTCCTTTTCTATAATAACACATGTGGCATGTATAAATTCCCTTTGGGAATGAATAATGGTAAACATATATAATACAAAAAGGAGTCTATCTCATGAAAATCAGGACAGCCCATCTTGCTGGGGCTAAAATGATATATTGTGGGGAAATATAGTTTGTTGCCTCCCCAATCCCTTTTTATTGCTCTCCTAACTGTGTAGCTGCCATGCAATTTGGGTAAAATCTACTTTAGGTGGGCTCCATGGGCCAAAGCCAACCAGTGTATGATTATTTTAGTCATAGGGATTGATTCAGGGGAAAGCATAGAATATCATGGAAATGTGTTCAATAGTTGAGGAAGAGATACTCCCACTCTCTGGAACTGGAGGAGAAAGTATATAGCCCTGGTTGATAATGGCAGTGATCTTGCAAGCATAAGGGGACCATCTAAGGAATTAATTGGATACCTCATAAGCAGAGTGAACTGTCTAAGAGAAATCAGGTGCTAGGGGACATCCTTGAGCTACTAGATGAAACCAGTTCTGGAGGCATCTTATCTCTGGCAATAAATTTCTTCTTATTTAAGCAGGCTTGAATTGAATCTTCTTTTATTTGTCATATAAATTGTACTAAATGATAGATGTGGCAATAAGAAAAATCTCTCTCACTGGAGGATATTGGGGATTGAGAATGCACCTTCCTGAAGGACCTATAGTTGCATATATGGGGTGTAAGAAATTGTTTGACTTAATGGGCTATACTGAGAGATTCAAACCCAAGCTCTATTACACTTTTACTCTTTTGTATATTACCCTATTCATTTAAATGGGATGAATTTTGAGGTGCCAAGTACATACGGGCTGTCATGATAGAGGTGCACATGTCATTCTGTGAAATTGCAGCATTCAGGCACACACTTAATTCCCTTTCTGAAGTTTTGTAGTACAGTCTGGCGTTTGATATATACTGGTGTTTTTCAATCCTGTAAGACTGAATGTTCCTTTTTTTCCTTTACATTATATATACAGTAGTTTCCTCCCTTATGATACTGAAATTAAATTTCCAGAAAATCTAAACCTAGTTGCATGCTTATTTTTTAAAGTAAATGTATTGTCGGGTGCCTGGGTGGCTCAGTCGTTAAGCGTCTGCCTTCGGCTCAGGTCATGATCCCAGGGTCCTGGAATCGAGCCCCACATCAGGCTCCCTGCTCCGCGGGAAGCCTGCTTATCCCTCTCCCCCTTCCCTGCTTATGTTCCCTCTCTCACTGTGTCTCTCTCTGTCAAATAAATAAAAAAGCCTTTAAAAAGATAAATATATTGTCTCAACTGTAATAAAAATAATAAATACAAGATAATGAATTTACAATGAGATAATATATACATCAGTGTACATATACTTGGGCAAAACTGTGCTAGAAGCTATGCACAATTATCAGAGTCTTGTACCTAATGTCACACATCACTATGAATATGACAGCTACAAATGCAGCCTGATCCAAGTGTGTTGTGCTATTGACTCAAATACTACAAGTGACATTATTATTGGTGATATCATTTTCCAGAGTGATGAACAAGATTTGTAACTTTCTAAGCAAAACAAAGCACAGTCTTCCCTTAATTTCCCTGGTAGTTTTCTTCCTCAAAAAATCAGTGTATATTAAATATGTGGAAAAAAATGTTTTATGTTTGTACACAAAACAATTAAATTCTAGATTCAGGTTATTATTTTGTTAAGATTTTATTTTTAGGTAATCTCTACCCCCAACATGGGGCTCAAACTCACAACCCTGAGATCAAGAGACACACGCTCTGCTAACTGAGCCACCCAAGTGCCCCAGATTCAGATTATTATTAGTTTTTTTCTTTTATGTTACATGAATACCTAGGGGAAAATTCGAAAGTCATATGAGACACAAGATTTATTGGTTGGGATTGTCCCGTATTTTGTAGAGTATCCAGGATTCCTGATTTCTGTTCCTGAGTCACCATGAAAAAACTGGTGCTGAGACTCAGAGCAATTGAAAAGCTATCAGCTGTTTAGAAGAGACTAGAGGAACCACTCTTGGATTCTCCTATACCTAGAAACTCAGTATGGGTTGAATGATAAAATAAAAACTTAGAGTAAGGAACAGTTTTTGGTGCATTGCCTCTGGACTCTGTGAGATAATAAGCACAATGTATTATCCTGCTTCCGCTCTTCAGGGTTTGAGAAGTTCCCATTGGTTTTATATGATACTTATTAATTTAGCTAATTAACTTTTCTGCTTCGTACATTATCTTGCTAAACTCCATAAAATATGGTCATAGAATACTAACCATAACCAAACCAAGGAGGAGGAGGGCACTATGATATGCATGAAATAATCTTTTAAGGACTGATGTGGTTGTATTTGTGATAGGAAGCTGAGGAGCCAATATTTGCACTTCAGGTTTGGATGAAACTTACTGGGAAATCAGCTGCTCATCAGTGTCTTTGCACATCTACATTGCTCATTCAGTATGACATTAGGAAACTCATCCTCCAAAACCATGGAAAAGCAAATACTGATGGCCTTCTCAGTAGGCTAAAGGAAGACGCTAAAAATTGAGTGATCAGCCACCTACCAAAGTAATGCGTTCATATCACGCTGGAGGCCTTTTTTATTTGGACATTCAGAAACATGTGCATCCAATTTCCAGATTGAAGTTGGAGATTTTATAGTCAAATATTTTCCTGTTACTACTGAGTAACTAAGAACTAACTGGCATCTAACCATCTGTTTGGCTTTATTCTATCAGTGTTATTCTTCTCATATCATGATTTATTAGTGTTTCTACTGAATTATGAAAGCTTGTTTGGCAAGTTATTACAGCAATAATTATAACAGTCTATCCCCTTCAAACAAAGACTCATAAGGATGAGGAAAATGTTGATTACAAACAAACAAACAAAAAGCTTGATTCTCTAAGGATACAATGATGTTATTTCCATTGGCCATATACAGCAATGCCACCTGCCTTAAAATGATGGCTTAGTAAGTACCTATTCCAAGCTAGTAAGCTATCAGAGAGGAATTGATACAAATTCCATGAGGGCAAAACATATTTTCCTGTGCTTATTTTTGCTGTATCGAGAGCTGAAGGAGGCCTTAGAAAACACCCCTGGACCATGATTAAATTGGTGATAGTGGAACAACGATTGCACTGAACTACACGTTCTTTTAGTATTGCTTCTTTCAACAACTCTGACTACCAGACTCAACCTTGACCTGGTAAATGCAGGTGTCTATGCCTAAATAGCATCATCTACCCTGATTTCTTACCTAAGGTCATCTAGAAATAGCTGCCATATAGTACAGCCGTGAAGTACTAAGGATTACCGTGTTACCAAAGGTCCTCTTAGAAACAGTCTGGTTACCCCAAAGTATTCTATGAAAAAGTAGATATTTTTAAGAAGCTGTCTTAATAACTTCAGATAGATTTTTTCCAACCAGATATTAATTAACCCAGGATGAATGCCTAAAGGGATCAGCAGGGTTTAAAACCAAGAGTGAGCTGGTAAACCACTGCAAGATTTCAGCTTCAAGGTGAAAATCTGTCTAGTTCAGTTAATTAGCATTATGATGTGAGTCATTTCTTTGTGTTGTTCATTTCACAAACTGAACTGTATAACTCTAGAGGGGTCAGCACAACCTATTACCCCTATGAAAAATCCCATTAGGTCATGAGAGAGACACACACTCAACAATGGTTTGTACTGAGAGAAAAGTATCCAAACAGAAATAACACATGAAGACTTTGTTTTTCTTTCACTCCTTAACACAGAAGAATTTGTCTGATCAAAGAAAAAACTACACTGTGGTAATGGAAGAGAAAGCAGATAAGTGTGGATAAAAGGAAAGTAGAAACTCATCATTTCAAATCAAGGAAGGGGATAACTATAATTTGTAGCATTTGCTGATTTCCACTTTCAAGCAATGAGCATGACATAATTGAAGCAGTTGGGAAAAGATACACAGCAGCACACCATTATATGTATTTCCACCACATAACCTCAACCATAACCACGCTAGGTAACAGTAAAAAAATTTTTTTAAGATTTTATTTATTTATTTGACAGAGAGAGATCACAAGTAGGCAGAGTGGCAGGCAGAGGGAGAGAGAGAAGCAGGCTCCCCGCTGAGCAGAGAGCCCAATGCAAGACTCGATCCCAGCATCCTGGGATCATGACCTGAGCCGAAGGCAGATTCTTAGCCAACTGAGCCATCCAGGCACCCCAACAGTAAAATTTTTGAAGAATAATTAAGAAGTTATGAGTTTTGAGTATTTATTTTCTGTGTTTTTTTTAATTATCATTTTTAATTTTTTTAAGTAGGCTCCACACCCAATGTGGGGCTTGAACTCATGACCCCAAGATCAAGAGTTGCATGCTCTACTGACTGAGCCCTTCAGGCGCCCCTATTTTCCTTGCTTTTAATATAATTTAGTTATAAATTTACATAATTTCTATTTAAAAATAATGACTGTTTCATACTTGGCTTGTAAAATTGTTGAAAATTTAGTAAGCACCTCTCCCAAACCCATACAAGAAAGTTCTAGCACACCACTGGCTACAGTAAATAGAGCAGAGCTAGTGAAATTAAATAAACAGTGTTATATTTGGGTATTGAGGAGATAGGTAATCTTCCTTAGCAAGACCATTTCCTTCACTCTCAGTAATGGGCAGCAGCACATTCTCAATTTCAGAAGGAAAGCTTCAGGGGAAAAAGTAAAATATAAATTAGACTATCCAAATAAGAAGTTTGCTTTGACACAACCATTTGGGAATTAGTAACTTAAAATATTCTTAAAGATTAAGATTTAAAATAGTGATCTCAGGGTGCCTGGGTGGCTCAATCAGTTGAGCATCTGACTCTTGATTTTGGCTCAGGTCTTGATTTCAGGGTCGTGAGATCTAGTCCCATGTTGGGCTCCATGCTCACTGGGGAGTCTGTTTCTCTCCCTCTCCCTCTGCCCCTCCCCCCACTCCAGCTCTTTCTCCCACTCTCTCAAATACATAAATAAATAATCTTTTTTTTTAAGTATATTTAAACCATTGATTTAGACTCTAGTTTGTTTTCTGGTGAAGTTTTGTGAATTACACCCCAGAACCTTTCATGAGATTACTGTTTTATTTGTTTATTTATTTATGTATTTATTTTAAGTAAGCTTTACACCCAACATGGGGCTTGAACTCACAGCCCTGAGATTGAGTCATACGCTCTACTGATTGAGCCAGCCAGGTGCTCCATGAGATCACTATTTTATTTTATTTTATTTTTTATTTGTTTGAAGATTTTATTTATTTATTTTAGAGAAAGAGAGAGTGTGCAGGGGGAGGGACAGAGGGAGAGGGAGAGAGAATCTCCAGCATGCTCCCCACTGAACACAGAGCCCCATGCGGGGCTCAGTCTTACGACCCTGAGATCATGACCTGAGCCTAAAATCAAGATTTGGACGCTTGACAGACTGAGTCAACCAGACGCCCCTTAAATATACTTTTTCAACAACGTCTGCTGCTAGAAAACAACAATGTGCTTCAAAGTTTTCATTTAAGTTTCAAAGCACACATATTGGCATGGGTAAGGAGCTTGGAACCATACCCATCAGCCCCTGCAGTAGCCCCTGAGACACTTTCATAGAATCCCAGGGCTCCACAGAATTACTTGAATAGATGAGTAAGAAAGTTTGAAAACTTCCATGCAAGGAGACCTCTTGAACCTTGCTTAGCATAGCCCATGGCTGATGGGAGTCCCGCCTATCAAGTATTAAAGACACAGTTATAGCTTATAATTTATTATCCACATGCACACTAACAGATTGCTCTTATAGCAGAATATTTACCTGCAGTAAGTCTAGAAGTTTCAAAGACATAACAATCAGTAGGCTGATGTTGTTTTGGAGACATAAGCTGCTCCAGAATTCTGACAAGTTTCACCCTCACATGTGGTCCAGTGCATAAACCTCCCCCATGTGAAGTACTTGCCATCACTAGATCATAGACTTGGAATCATTAGACTACAAATCCCCCCATGATAGGCACTTTAAACAAGGCAACCTTCCCTATTTACCTCTGAGACACACGAGGATCTTGTTTAACACACTTTCTCAGGCAGCTACAATAAGAATTGGCACCCCAGTTAAAACCATGTAAAATGAATGAATTTTACAGTTAAAACCATGTATCCTTCATGGGCCAGGAACTCTTCAAGGTCGCATTCAGCTACAATGTCTTAGCACCACGTCCACCTCATCTTCTCAATTCTTGCGGTTATAATTTTACTCTCTTTCTCTTAGCCTGCATCACTTAAAGAAACAGGCAGACAGACACAAATATCTGAACCTTCGAATACTTTCAGAGAAGAAGAGAACTAAATTCATTAACTTCACCAGCAGAACATAGAGACCGCTTTACATGGTGCAAAGATCTGCTCAAGATTAACAGTTGAAGAAAAAAAAGAATCACTTCCTTTACCTGCTTCCCCCAGTCTGCCAAAAAGAGTACAGTACACTCAGTTCACTCATGGTGGTAGAGTTCCTAAACTGAATTATCATAGAAGGACAGATGCCAAGGACTTACTGCATGCTTAGAGCAAAAATTATTAGGAATGCCCTCTGCATGGGTGATTATAAATTGGCTATGGGGTTTAATTAAGGGGTTTTCATTTCATGATCTAAACAACTGGGCTTTGGGATTAGCAGTTGCTGTCTGTTCACATCAGTAACTGGCAATGATTCTTCTAATCACATGAGGACATATTAGCATATTGTGCATTGCAAGATGGTGCTCCCAATAAAAAGTGACAAAAGGTTTCTGAACTCAGCATCTGTCATCCAGAATGCATGGATATCCAGAATGCATATCCAATTTATTTATAAAATATCTTCATTCCCAAGAGATCTTATTTATTTTTGTTTGAGAAGCTACTAAAATCTAAAGCAACCAGCCAACCAAATTGCTTTCTCAATATCCCAAGGGAACTTCAAAAAACAATCAGTCTTTGATCATTATATAGTACTTTTTAATATATAGTTTATGTCCAGTTAACAACCAAAAAATGTTTTAGAAGCAGAGTAAAAATAACAGTCAGTATTCAGCTGAAGTAGTCTATTAATGCAGGATTCTCGTCTACCAACTTTTCTCTGAAAATTTCCTATCATCTCAATATTATATCTTGATATTTTCTGGCATCACTGTAGATGCTACCAATATACATTTTACCAAAACATTTTACAGATTGGATATAAAGCAAAAATATGATAGAATTAGTTAGCTGGCATTTGAAAAAAAGATTTGCTTAATATATTTGAGAAAGGTTTTTCAAGCTACATCAGCCTTTAAAATATACAAAATCATTCATTTTACAAATATTTAAAGTGCCTAATAGGTGCCAGGTAAGGCACTGGATATGGGGATATAGCAATGAGCAATAGATAATAACCTCTGCTCTTACAGAAGTTTCAAAGTCATATGGGAAACAGATGATTATAATATAGATCTCTTTTGTAGATCCAGAATTCATATTTGCACATTGAAGCCTCTGAGAAGTTGTACAATAAGAAGCAAGCAAATTGGGGCACCTAGTGGCTCAGTCAGTTAAGCATCTGACTTTGGCTCAGGTCATGATCTCAGGGTCCTGGGACTGAATCCCACATCTGGCTCTGTGCTCAGCAGGGAGTAAGGCTTGTCCCTCTCCCTCTTCCTCTGCCCCTCCCCACAGTCATGCTTTCTCTGTCTCTCAAATAAATAAAATCTTCAAAAAAAAAAAAAAGAAAAAGAAGCAGCAAGAGAAAACAACAGTGACAACAACGACAAAACCAGTTCCTTAATTGGGTATTTCCCAAGCCAATTTGAATGAAACAGATGTTCTGAAGAACTCCCATTGGGGCAACTGAATGAAAAAAATGGAGCTAGGTAAACAGACCAAGAAATTTAATCTTGTTTTAATGCCAAGTATAGCATTATTCTTTGAAACTTGTAATGTGAGACACCAAATTCTCTAACAATCAGAATGTTTGAAATTATGGATAAGACTTTATTCCATGTGTATATGGACAGAAGCTAGGAAGGAAGTTACTGTCAGCTATCAGCTGTGAGCTCCAGGAGTCCCTAGGGGCCCAACTATATTGTTTGATATACAACAAATCCTGGGCAAAGGTCTTTAGCTGGACTGTCCTTGCTGGAGGACAACTGGTAGCCAAACACGCTCTTGGTGTCCCTTTTTCTCAGTAGTTAATTGTAGTTAATTTTAACCCTCAAACATAAATAGTTAAGTGTAGTGAGGGATATTTTTCATAACCCACAAATGTCCTAATGCCCTGGCTGGAAATCAACCTTATGTAAACTGGATATCCCCAGGCCTCACGAGCATAATGGCACAAATGAAGTCACGTTGACATTTATGCCCAAATTAGACTGACTCATAGCTTCCACTTGGCTAGGTGGTCGATCCCATGGAGGATTTCATGAGGTTTCTGGGATGGCAGTGGGGCCCCGCTTTTTTTGGCAGATCAGTCAAGGTCAATGTTGAGTCCACAGCCACTGACCTTTCTGGCCTCCCTTGCTCACACAGCTACTTCAGCATGCTCATGCCTCATTGCTGTCTGCAGCCACTGCTGTCTCTTTCTGCAGCCAAACTGAACTTCTTTCAATTCCAAGAATGTGCCACACTCGTATCAACCTCAGGCCATGTCAACCTGCTACTCCTTCAATCTGAAACATATTTTGTTTAAATCTCATGTCAAGTATAACTTATTCCAGGAAGCATTACCTGACTATAAATGCGAGGCACCCCTCCTATGTGTCCACGTAGCACCCTGTGCTCATTCCTACCGTAGTACTTAT
Source organism: Callorhinus ursinus (assembly GCF_003265705.2). Taxonomy (NCBI): domain Eukaryota; kingdom Metazoa; phylum Chordata; class Mammalia; order Carnivora; family Otariidae; genus Callorhinus; species Callorhinus ursinus. The sequence goes on from NW_027397095.1 coordinate 11,956,966, forward strand.
CACATTGCTTTAATTGTCTGTTAGGAAAGAAACAGGTAAACGGCAAAATCCTTATGGAGAGAGAGCATGTCTTTTTTATCTGTGTGTCTTGAGCACTTGATGTGGGGCCTGGCACATAATAGAACGTTTTTATAGGGAGGGTTTGCAACTGTCCTTCTACAATTTAACAGATATTCTCATTACAAGTAGGCTATAAATGAGCCAATCTTGATTAGCAGTTTTCAAACTGAAGTCACACATACCAACTCTGTTTCCTTACTTCTCATATTTAAAACATTACTGTATAACCTACCTCAGGCAATTTTGTGGCAGAGAATTATCTATTGACTTATTCTATTCTTCCAGGCACTCAGAGTCCTCATTCTCAGCTTTGACTGCCTGAAGCTTCCCACAATTTTACCAGTCCATCCTAGACATCGTTTTATGCTCTGGATTTTCCTTCCTTATCAATTTTTTTTTTCCTGTCCTGGGTCCTATTTCCTTAGAGCTCTCCTCTCTGCTAAGTTTCTACTGACTCAATCAAAGTTCTTATAAAGGCACATTTTAATTAAATTGTGGGAGGAGGAAATTTTCAAGATTCGTGATTAAGGAGGGTATATGTCCAGCCACCCCCATCCTTTTTTTTTTACAGCTAATGATAAGAAGTGAGCAGACTAGGGTCATAGTCTATAACAGGCCTTGCACTGGTCAACATATCACACTACATGGCAGCCAGCTATACCCCTCTAATGTCAAATAACTTCCATCCCGACCTTGGAGCGAATGATAAGACCCTGGGCCTAAGGCAGAGAGATGGAACACAAGCATCCCTCTAGAAACCAAGCCTTCCTGCCGCTAACCCAGCCCTCATTACCTTTCCTTACTTCTTCTATACACAGAATTACTAGGGATCAAAGAGTCAGGTGCTCTGCATTAAAGAGAAGAGGCAGAACACCTGGGTGGCTCAGTCAGTTAAGCATCTGCCTTCAGCTCAGGTCATGATCCCAGGATCTTGGGATCGAGTCCCACTTCAGGCTCCTTGCTCAGTGAGGAGCCTGCTTCTCCCTCTCCCCCTGTCGTTCCCTCTGCAATTCCCCCTGCTTGTGCTCTCTCACTCTAGCTCTCTCTCAAATAAATAAATAAATAAATAAATAAATAAATAAATAAATAAATAAATACAATCTTTAAAAAAAATAAAGAGAATGAGTCTTCTGATCATGACACACTCAGAGATGGTTAGTGTGGGATGGCTGCTCCCCTGATTCGATGACTAACTCACTAAACTCTACTTGGTGAAGAATACAGGGTGAAAAAGGAAAGGCAATGGTGGGACACAGAATCTTTAGTAGAAAATGAGCTAGTCCATTTGAATAAATAGCAGGTCATAGCACATGAGGAAGATTAGGCACCAGAGTTGAGAGCAAGACAGGCAGAAAGCGAGGACAGGGCGCCTGGGTGGCTCAGTCGTTAAGCATCTGCCTTCGGCTCAGGTCATGATCCCAGGGTCCTGGGATCGAGTCCCGCATCGGGCTCCCTGCTCAGCGGGGAGCCTGCTTCTCCCTCTCCCGCTCCCCCTGCTTGTGTTCCCTCTCTCGCTATCTCTCTCTCTGTTGAAAAATAAATAAAATCTTAAAAAAAAAAAAAAAGCGAGGACAGGAGGAGGAAGAGAGGGAAAGCGAGAGGGAAAGTGACAGAGAGAGACTGAAAACCATGTAGTGATTACATTTTAAAAAAACACCCTAAGGGCTAGCATTATGTCGAGATCACTAACTGTGAAGAAGAGCCAAGAGGTCTTCAAATCACAGCCTGCGAACCAAATCCGGCCAGCTGACTGCTTTTGCAAATGATATTTTATTAGAACAGAGCTGCACTCATTGGTTTCCATACTGTCTATGGCTGATTTAGTGCTACAATGGTAAAGCTGACTAGTAGGGACAGTGGTCTTACAACCCATAGAGCTTAAAGTATTTACTACCTGGTGCTTTAAGAAAAAAATTGCTGAACTCAGAAGTAGGCAATTAGAAAAACAGTACATTTCTCCAGTGATGGGGACTGCGTCCCAGAGGCAGGCCCACGGTCTCTGCGTTGGGACTTCACAACCCAGAAATGAGGAACATGCAATCCTCTTGCTCTGAAAAGCAGGGAAGGAGTCCCACAGCTTGAAGAAGTGCTGAGTCTTAAGCCCCTTTGTGCCACTTAGCAGTCTAACCTAAGTAACTGTTCTGCAAATCTGTGCTACATTGTTTCTAGTGGCAGCTCAGGTACTAGTGAGTCTTCTGCCGATGAAGCCCCGGAATGCATACTTTTTACAAGGGAAACTCCAATTCAGCCTTTCTAGAAAGGTTATGCCATATATTCTGAGCTCTTCCTACTGACAAGGCATCTTTCATTTCTGATGACCTTGAAGAGACAGACCATGGGTTGCTGAAAAAAGAGTTTATGGCCATTTGAGTTTATTTAGATGTTAAAAAAAAAATCACTATATCTCAGTTCTACAAACTTCTGAATTCCCACCACTTTAAGTATTTTGCTCCTGGTGGATACAACAGGGTGTATGTATATGTGTATCCATAGACCCACAGCAGTGTACATACTTCTATATGAAATGAAACATATAAAAATAGAGTGCTGTTCTTATAGGTGGCTACTTCTGTTCGACTTACTTAGTCGTTAAAAGAATAAAGTAGATCTAGATTTTGACGACTGAGACTGAATATGGGAAACATTTCAGTCAGTTTAGAAGAGCTTGTTGGTTTGTTTGGGGTTTTTTTGTTTTTGTTTTTTTTGATGGGGGACAGGGTTGGTGGTTGAGATACGATTAGTTGCTGTCATCTGGAGGAATAATGAACTCATTTATATCAGTTCCAACCAACAGCTAAGGAAGAAATTGGGAGTTTATTTCCCCATTTATACCTGCTTGGAGGTCACTGATGGATTTGGATGTTTTCAATACCTTTTTGTCTTCCTTGCTAGTTCAGAAATTTTCCTCCTTGTCTATTCAATCTTATCTTTTTAGCCATGTTGGGTGTAGAGATGACTTAAAAATAAAATTTTTCAGAAAAAAAAGATGCCACAAATGTACAAATGAGTGAAATTTAGAAAGTCAAGGAAAATCTTTACATTTAAATATCCATGTATGTCTCGTTAGTCAATTTACCATAAAAAGAAATTACTTTAATGATACAACAGCAACAACAACACTGTCAGTAGCCAGTCAGGGCAGTCAGCCTTGTGCTCAGATATAAAAGCAGAGAACTTCACAGAAAACCATAAAATTGACCGAAAGTTTAATTAAAATTAGCCATCTTCACAGGCTGTTTGGAGCTATCCTCTCTCTTTCTCTCTCTCTCTCTTTTTTAAACATTTGTGATAATTGGAAAGAAGTGTGAGGTTCATGATAATAGATGGGAAACTGTTCACAGGTCCGTGACCTTTCCTGAGTACCAGAGCCAAAATGTATTACCCTGTTTTGGATCATTCCTCAATCAGGTAACCATAGCAATTCACTTTGGAAGACACTTAGAATTTTCCAATGTGAGACAAGACGTGAAAAATTCAAAGCAAAGTAACTTCACCAGAGACTGAAAGTATATGCAAATCCATTCAAATTTTACCTGACAAGATGAAGGAGTGGATATTCTGGTACTTTATTATCCATACCGGTGATGTTCATGTTTTTTGGTCATGGAAATATTTTGCCGAAGTCCAAAATATAAATAGAAAAGCAGGCTTGATCTGGCTAAAGCAGTGGCAGATATACAACTTTCTGTCCTTATGATCCAACTTTCTCTAATCATCCCCTGGTCTACTTCCATACTGCACCTACCATAATGTCTGGTACATAGCAGACATTCAAGTCATATTTTTGAATGAATAAATGAATAAGTAAATGAGACACATATAAGGAACCACTAGGGATCTGTGAAATGATTTTAAATCTGCTATGTAACCCATCAGTTTTAAAGATGAGAACCTTCTGGAAGATATGATGAACACTAAATTAGACTAAAAACCATTTCATGTTTGTGTAAGGATTCAGAAGGCCCTGACAGTGATACCAAGCATCACTATTTTGCTACCTTGAAATACCCTCAAAGAGGTTTTTTATATTTTGGTTGTAGAAAAAAATGCTTTTTATTACAATGTTTATTACAAACGTATTTTATTACAAAACTTTTGCATATGGACTACATTTTCAGAAATACAATAAAGGTCATACCTCATGAAATCACACATGTAGGCAAAACAATGCAATTCAAATCACAAATTCCATTTTTAGTCATAGATTTGGCCTCATGATCAAAATATAAGAGCTTTTGAAATTGATAGGCCTTTTCATTCAAAAACAAAAACGTTTTTAAAATAAAGGATTAAGAGCAATTATTTAAGAATAATTCTTCTGAGACATTTGTGCATGGCTGTGATGGTTAATTTTATGTATCAACTTGACTAGGCCAAGGAATGGCCACAAATCTGGTTAAATATTATTTGGGGTATATCTGTGAGCATATTTCCAAATGGAAGAGATTAACACTTAAATTGGTGGGCTGGGTAAAACAGATTGCCCTCCCCAATGTAGGTAGGCATCATCCAATCCATTGAGGGTTTGAACAGAACAAAAAGGCTGAGGAAGGAATGTTGAACACTTTCTCTCTCTCTCTTTCTCTCTGTCTCTGTCTGACTGTGTGACCTGACATTAGTCTTCTCCTGACCTTGGACTGAGACATACCACTGGCATTCCTGGTTCTCAGGCCTTAGGACAAGGACTGGAATTCACAGCATTGGCATTTCTGGGTATCCAGTTTACAGATGGTAGACTGTAGAATTTAACCTCCATAATCACATGAGACAATTCCTTATAATAAATCTCATTGCATATATTATATTATGTATTATATACATTATATATTTTTATATACATAAGTATTTTTTAACAGATTTTACACACACACACACACACACACACACACACACATTTGGTTCTGTTTCTCTGGAGAACTCTAGCTACTACAGATTTTAGTGCCAAGAGTGATTTTACAGCAACCGAATTTTAAGGTTGAATTTTCTGAATTGGTTCTGGGGTTTCTAGAATTGGCTCTCAAATATGATTAGATGTAAAGACTCTAATGATTTTATTGCCAATAATAGAGCATTGATAGTCCATGGCATGATCTGGCAACGGAGATAGGCAAAATATCTGCATTGGATGCTGCTAATCAACCACTTATAACAAGCAAGGAGCTGAATGACATGTATATAATACTTCTAGACAATTCTGAAAAATTATACAAATATAATGAGATTGGCAAGTTGCCCCAGAACTGAGATTTGTCCATGTTTCACTGGATAAAATGGTGAAAGAAAAAGGATAAGTTCAAGGGTTCAAATTCCCAATTCAAGTGTCACGTAAATTACCTGAAGGGTTCTATGTGTACCCTGAAGGAGATCCTTACCTCCTGGAGCCATGGGGCTACAGAAATTGATGAAAATCAAACGTAGAATCTCATAAGGAAACTGGTTGAATTACAACTTAAGCTGAACTCCCAGCCTCTCAGGGTGTCTATTGCTAAAGTGAGGGCATTGATTGAGAAAGAATAAGATCCTGTAAGTTGAGATGGTGACATGTGGCAAAAGCGTGATAAAATTGGGTACACTAAACCCCTAAATTCTGATGAGTCTTCTTTGCAAGTGGAAGAAATCTCCCCAACCCAAGCAGAAGGAGCCTCCCCACTACATCAGAAGTGGCCTCCCCACTCACAGCAGAAGCAGCCTCTCCAATCCTAGTGGCAATAACATCTCCACCCCCAGTGATATCAGCCTCTATCCCCAGTCTTACTGGACTTTCCACCTGTCTGAGGGAATTAAATCTACCTTATAATCCCAAGGAAGGGATTCGAAGGCCTAAGATGATTGAAATGTTACAGTGGATTTGTCATTTAAGACTTATTCACCACATATTTATCCATTTGTCTGTTGAAGGGCATCTCAGTTCCTTCCACAGTTTGGCTATTGTGGACATTGTTGCTATGAACATTGGGGTGCATGTGCCCCTTCTTTTCACTACGTCTGTATCTTTGGGGTAAATACCTAGTAGTGCGATTGCTTGGTCATAGGGTAGCTCTATTTTCCACCATTTGCATCAACATGGATGGAACTAGGAGGGATTATTAAGTGAAATAAGTCAAGCAGAGAAAGACAATTATCATATGGTTTCACTCATATTGGAACATAAGGAATAGAGTGGAGGACCACAGGGGAAGGGAGGGAAAACTGAATGGGAAGAAATCATAGAGGGAGACAAACCATGAGAGACTCTGGACTCCGGGAAACAAACTGAGGGTTACAGAAGGGAGGGGGTTGGAGGGATGGGGTAACCAGGTGATGGGTATTAAAAAGGACATGTTTTGGGATGAGCACTGGGTGTTATACGCAACTAACGAATCGTTGAACACTACAATAAAAACATGATGTACTATATGCTGGCTAACTGAACATAAAAAAAAAAAAGCCTTATTCACCCACACTGGGAGGGTCCAGAAGACATATGTGAGAAATAAATGTGTGAGGGGAGCCCTGGCATCTACAAAGAGCTCTGTGATTGCTCTTCTCTGTAAACCAAAATTTATGGTGGGAAATGCAGCCACTGAATTGGGAAACCTGTGTACAATGGGAGTAATTGGATCCTATTTGGCAGGGGTAGGGTGGTGGCACTCAACCACCACAGGCAAGGAGGGTATAGTTATCATAATGAACAGCAGAGTCAAAGCAGCAATCAGAATAGTCTGACCTTCATGGACCTATGAAGTTGGCTAATTGATCATGGTATTCCTAGAAGTGGAATAGATAGGAAGCCACGTATATTTTTACTTGAGCTGTATAAACAGAAAATTTCTAGGTCAAGTGAAAAAAGTCTAAACTGAATCATAAAAACAGAGAATTACAGGCCTTCAGTCAATTCCCAGACTTGGACTGTATGATCCAGCCAATCAACTGGTGCTTGAAGTATCAGTGGCAGATGAGGATGCTGTTTGGAACTTTTAGGAGGCTCCCATAGTTGAAGTACAGCGCTAGCCCTGAGAATTTTGAAGCAAAGCCTTGCCATGCCATCCTCTGCAGGTAACTGCTCTCCTTTTGAGAAACAGCTCTTGGCCTGCTACTGGGCCTTAGTAGAGACCAAATGCTTAATCATGGGCCATCAAGTTACCAAGCAACCTGAGTTATCCATCATGAATGTTTTGTGTTATCTAATCCACTAAGCTACAAAGTTGGGTTTGCACAGCAGCACTCCATATTCAAATGGAAGGGGTATATACATGATTGAGCCCAAGCAGGCCGTGAAGGCACAAGTAAGTTACATGAAGTATCCTAAATGCCTGCTCCTGCTATATTGCCTTGTCTCTCCCAGCCTGTACCAGTGGTCTCAAGGGAGTTCCCTATGATCTGTCCACAGAGGAAGAGAAGCCTCTAGTTTACAGATGGTTCTATAGGATAGCAGGTACCATCCAAAAATGGGCAGCTATAGCACTACAGCTCCTTTCTGAGACATCCCTAAAGGACCGTGGTGAAGGTAAATCCTCCCAAATGGGCAGAACTTTAAACAGTGCACCTTGCGTTACACTTTGCTTGTAAGGAGAAATGGCCAGACATGGAGTTATATACCAATTCATGGGCCTTGGCCAATGGTTTTGCTGGATGTTCAGAGACTTAGAAGGTGCATGATTGGAAAACTGATGACAAAGAGATCTGAAGAAGAGGTATGTAGATAGACTTCTCTGAATGGGCAAAAAACATGATGATATTTGTGTCCGGTGTGAATGCTCACTAAAGGGTGCCCTCGGCAGAGGAAAATTTTCATCATCAAATGGATAGGATGACCTATTCTGTATATGCCAGTCAGCCTCTTTCCCCAGTCACCCCTGTCATTGTCCAATGGCCTCATGAACAAAGTGCCCATGGTGGCAGAGATGAAGGTTATACAGGGATGAAGGTTATGATGAAGGTTATGATGATGAAGCTCATCAATATGCACTTTCATTCACCAAGACTAACCTGGCTATGGCCACCACTGAGCCCCCAATCTGCCTGCAGACGAGACTAACACTGAGTTTCTGATATGGCACCAACCCCCAGAGAAATCAGCTAGCTATCTGGTGGCAGGTTGATTATATTTTCCTGCTTCCATCTTGGAAGTGGCAGCATTTTGTTCTTACTGGAATCAACACTCACTCTGGATATAGCTTTACCTTTCTTGCAGGCCAAAACTACCATCCGTGAACTTACAGAATGCCTTATGCATTATCATGGTATTCTGTGCAGCATTGTTCCTAATGAAAGAACTCACTTCACAGCAAAAGTGTAGCAGTGAGCCCATACTCATAAAATTCACTGGTCTTACCCTGTTTTCCACAATCAGCTGGCTTGATAGAATTGTAGAATGACCTTCTGGAGACTCAGTTACAGTGCCAACTAGGTGGCAATACCTTGGAGGCCTAGGGCAAGGTTTTCCAGAAGGCTGTATATGCTTTGAAAGCAAGGCCAATATGTGGCGCTGTTTCTCTGATAGGATTCATGAATCCAGGAATCAAGGGGTAGAAATGTGAGTGGCACCCCTCATTATTACCCCTTGTGACCCACTGGCAACATTTTCGCTTCCTGTTTTTGCAACTATAAGGGCCAAAGGCAGGCCTCCCCAGAATGTGCCACTTTGGCATATTGATTATTTTAAATAAAAGTTACTTAAGAGACAGCTTGTATAAGAAGGAAACTCAGACCCTCCTCTGTCTCCATGAAAGCAAGAAATAAATCTCCCATGTAAAAGGTGTCCTACATATACCAGGAGGTAGAGACATCCTTATCACAAGAAGGCTGTATAAACAACCCTTGTGATTTTTACTAATTTACTACTTTGTCTAAATTCTGTTTGAAATTCCTTACTAATTGAAGCTCCCAAAGTTAAGTCTCCTTTTTCCTGTCAAGTCCTCACAGACATATGGTCTCTTTGTGTAAAAAGTATAGAAACTGCCTGTCTTGGTCATTTCTTCAGTTCTCAGTTTCATTATTGGGACTCTGTGCACACATAATAAAACTTCGGGGTTTTCTTCTCCTGTTAATCTGTCTCATGTAAATTTAATTTTTAGTCCAGCTGGAAAATCTTGAAGGGTAGAGGAAGAATTTTTCCTTCTGGTCACATCCTTAAGCTCTGCTGGCCCAGAGGTCTTAGTTCCAAGGGAGAAATACTTCCACCAGGAAACACAACAATGATTCTATCAAACTGTAAGTTAAGACTACTGCCCAGCCACTCTGGGCTCCTCTTGCCTCTGAATCAATAGATGAAGAAAGGGAGTTACTGTGCTGGCTGGGGTAACTGATCCTGACTACCAAGGGGAAATCAGATTACTACTGCACAAAGGAGGTAAGGAAGAGTTTGTCTGGAATACAGGAGATCCCTTAAGGTGTCTCTTAATATCATCATGCCCTGTGATTAAAATCAATGGAAAACTACAACAACTCAATCCAAGCAGGATCATTAATGTCCTAGACCCTTCAGGAATGAAGGTTTAGATCACCCCACCAAGTAAAGAACCACAATGAGATGAGGTACTTCCTGAAGGCAAAGGAAACACAGATGGGTAGTGGAAAACGTAGTTATAAATACCAGCTATAACCATGTGACCAGTTACAGAAACAAGGACACAAATGTAATGAGTATTTCTTCCTTACCTGATTTTGTTATAAATATATTTTATGCTTAAATATATTTTATATATGTATGTGTGTATCAAATATCTTTGTTTTCTTTCATCTTATTCCCTCATCATGTAACATAAGATGTATTATTGACTTTCTATCACAGTATTAAGTATTGTTAATTTTACATCATAGCATTTAAGTTATGGGACATCAAAGAGAAGAGTAAACATCACGCAAGGACTTTACCTCCTGTTTTAGAAGGGGTTAGTGCATTTTTGGTTGTACGCAGGAGAATTGTACTACATTAGAATAATGACCTTGTTATTGTCTTTCTTTGGAGATTAAGTATGGTTTAAGGAGGTCTGCTTCAATGCCAAGTTGACAGGAGTGGAATTGTGATGGCTAATTTATTGTGTCAATTTGACTAGGCCAAAGGATACTTACATATTTTGGGTGTGTCTGTAGGGTGTTTTTGGAAACAATTACTATATTTGAATTGGTGGACTGAGTAAAGCACATTGCCCTCCCCAATGTGAGTGGGCATTATCTAATTCATTGAAGAAATGAATAGAACAAAAAGGCAGAGGAACGTTGAATTATCTCTCTGCCTGATTGCAGAGCTGAGAAGTAGGTCTTCTGCCCTTGCACTAGGACTTAAATATCATTGGTCCTTCTGGTTCTCAGGCCTTAGGACTCACACTAGAATTTACAGCATCCACTTTCCTGGGTCTGGCTTTCAGACAGCAGATTGTGGGACTTTTTTCAGCCTCTACGATCTCATGAGTCAAATCCTTATAATAAACCAGATTGTAGGGGCACCTGGGTGGCTCAGTCATTAAGTGTCTGCCTTCGGCTCAGGTCATGATCCCAGGGTCCTGGGATCGAGCCCCGCATCGGGCTCCCTGCTCTGCAGGAAGCCTGCTTCTCCCTCTCCCACTCCCCCTGCTTGTGTTCCCTCTCCCGCTGTGTCTCTCTCTGTCAAATAAATAGATATAGTCTTTTTAAAAAATAAATAAATAAATCAGATTGTACACACACACACACACACACACACACACCACAAATCTTCCTCAACTTATGATAGAATTATGTCCTGATAAAAATAATACATACACCTAACCTACCAAACATCATAGCTCATCCTAGCCTACCAAAAATGTGCACAGAACACTTAGATTAGACTACAGTTGGGGAAAATCATCTAATACAAAGCCTATCTTATAATAAAGTATTGAATATCTCATGTAATTTATTTAATATTGTACTGAAAGTGAAAAACAATTATTGTATGTGTATAAGTTGCATACCCAGTGTCATGAGAAAGTATCATACCATATGTCACTAACCCAGAAAAAGATCAAAATTCAAAATTTGAAGTATGGTTTCTAATGAATTCATATTATTTTCACACACCATTGTAAAGCCACAGAATAAGTCAGGGACTGTCTGTATATATTATATATATATATCACAAATTATAATATGCAAATATGTAATATATAATATATAAATTATTATAGTAATAGATATATATTAATATCATTGATTCTGTTTCTCTGGAGAACCATGACTAATATAATGTGTGCTTCTACATTTTTCCTTGCATTTGAACAAAAAGAAGAGATATATACAGAGTGAGAGGAGCCAACACAATTTCAAGCTGGAAAATCATTTAAAGATTATTCAGATTACCTTCTACATTGGACAGATGAAAAAACTAAACTCTATATAGCTCAAAGAAGACAAGGCTGGGAGTAGAACTTACATATTCTGACATGAAGTTCAATGGTCTTTTGCATTACATCATTTGACAAAAATAATAATGCTAATGATATTATAAGTTAGCAAAACCTGAGGTGTATTTCAAATAACATTTTTGCTTCTATTACCCTTTTTAAAGGAACAGAAGAAAATTGGATCCAAATTGTACATTTTGCAAATTATCTCTAAGGTGCCTAACTCTACAGGTGCTGAATAATATGCTACATAATTAGGGTGACTAATAGGACTTAAGAGGTATGATTCCAACATATGTTGAAGCCATGTGATCTGAATGAGTTTTAATTAGAGTTGGATGAGTTTCTTATTTCCAAATCTATTGGTGAAAAATTGGATTTTAACTTCAGCCAATTTAATGTGTTGCTTTATACTACATGGCTACATGAATGACAGAAAAGAAAGGTGCCCTGGAGTCTCAATAAATTGGACCAATTTGAGGAGAAAACCTCTGATTTAGTGAAAGAGTATGTTCTTCAAAGTAAATGTGATTTAGGGCACATATAATACTTCAAACTACACAAATAAAGTAATGTCATGACCCCAACTTCTAATCTAATTCTGTTGTAAAGAGGTATGTTTATATATTTAACTTTTCTCAACCACTTTCTCTATCCATCTTTTTTTTTTTTTTTTTTTTTACTTAACTAGAACCAGTTCTCCTTTATGGACACTGATTCCCGTATGGCACTATCAACTGACATTTCCTTACTGTCCCACAGTGGACATATATTAGGTCCAGGGAAGTGGGTTGGAATACCTCTGATTCCCCTTTACTATTTTTCTGATATGGTTTCATCACCTTTGTTCAATATCCCATACTCATTTGAAGCTTATAAAACTGCATTCTTCCTAATCTGGTTTCATTTTCAAGTCACTCTTCCACACTCTTTGAAGACGTTGGCATCCGTTTTACAGTTATATATTTTTTCATCATCACAGTAATCCTATGATATTTCAGCTAAAAAATAGATGGCACATCCATGATGACTCCCTTATGTTTCCTTGATCATCTTCCACATTCTATTTCTGACATGGAGAAACTGAAGGACTCCATAAAAATCTGCTTTTGCTCCTTTTCCTGCTTCTATTCTTTCTAGGACCTGCACCCCCACTTTATGCATGCCTCATAATACGGATAGTGTATGTCTTTCTTGTAAGGGACAAGAAGTAAATGATTTCTTTAGAACAGGTAATATCTAAGGAAGAACCAGGTGAGAATGACCAGACGAAGCTATCATATGTGTATTCCAGACCACCTGCACTAGACATCTCAATGTCAAGAACCCCCTAGCTCCTGGATCCTTGTCTTTGTTCTAACTGGTCCCTGGATGCCTAAGAAGACATGTACACCCACCACAATCTTCAGTAAAACCCCCAGACCCCAAGCAAAGATGAGACACTTGGTCTGTACCTGCACTTTCTACCTTCAATAAACTCTGCTTTTACCTCCTGCGGGCTAGCATTTGATTTCTATCCTGCATGCAGCCAGGGATCCTACTGGCTGGTCCTGCAGGACATTCTCTGGGTCCTTGGACCTAGCCTGCCTGCATCAATTCTGCCATTCATTCACAATGATAATCACTAGAAATTACCATCATGCAGAACTATTCTACCAGTGTAATATTTAACTTTGAAATTTCTCCCATCACATTCTTCTATCCTTTAGCCTCTCCTATTCTTGCATCCTAAATAGCCTAGTTTTTTATTTCATCAAAACTTTTAATCCTCTGTTACCCCTTTTTCTCATAACTTCCTATATTACCTAAACACTCATGGATAGTTTATTAAAGTGTACTCTTACCAGCAACTTGAATTTATTTTTCTTCCCACAGTATCTGCCTAGTCAATTAATTCTAAAATCCTTAGTCTACATGTCCGGTTTCTTTTTGACTACTTCTGAACTTCTGAACATTGCCAGAGAATGTCACACAACACATGGTGATTGGCTCCAGTGAAAATCATATCCAGCTAGAACCTCTATACCATTAAACTATTATGTCATTCATTCTTGGTATTTCCTTTTCTAAAAAAGTTCTTTCGGTTTTAAGATAGCTCAAATTAAGTTGAAAAAAATGGGGGATAAAGTTTTGAAAAAGTACAGAGACCTGATGAATATTAATATATCCAGACTTGGGGTGCCTGGGTGGTTCAGTAGGTTAAGTGTCTGCCTTCCACTCAGGTCATGATCCCGGAGTCCCGGGATTGAGCCCTACGTTGGGCTCCCTGCTCAGCAGGGACTCTGCTTCTCCCTCTCCCTCTGCCCCTCACCCTGCTCATGCTCTCTCTCTCTCACTCTCTAAAATGAATAAAATTTTTAAATATATATACATCCAGACTCAAAGTGACTCACAGTTGGTAACTCGATGCCATCATGTACTATGGCACCACTTTCTATGTCTCTTTCATTCTCTCTGTCTCTGGCTACCTCTCAGGCCACAAGATCTTTCTTTTTGGCATCTCTTTCTTCATTTACATTATTTTCCTCTCAGATTCCCACAACTACCTGGAATAGTTTTCCAGTGTCTCAAATCTAAATTCCTAGAGAAGAGGCAGCAAATCTGATTAGTTTGACTAAGTAGCTGATCAGCAAATAATTTTACAAACATGCCAATATAAGCCAATTGCTTCAACAGAGGATTTGGGTAGTTTCAGTTATGAGAAAAGAGAGCTACTTACAGAAAAGCATCATAAAAGTATTTTCCCTACAGTAGTTACTCCAGCTTCACGGCTATCCTTAAGTCCTTCAGTTGCCCTGTTTTCAACACTTTTAGCCTCTATTTTAAGGAAAGTAGAAGACATTTTTGTAAAGAAGAGGAAAATGGGTGGTCAACAGTAATAATAATAATAATTTCCTTTTTCCTTTTGTGTCTTCAATCTCTTCCTGAGCATTAATATTGTCCTCTCCACTAACAATGATTATCTTCCTCATTCTAAAAGAACAATGCTGCCTTCAAGATACTCATATCTCTTTTATCCTTGCATAGTTAAACATGGAGAAAGTACTCTAAAATGCATGCATTTACTTTCTACTTCTCAACAAACTGCTCTTTCAAGACCATGTTCTTGTCCACATGGCTTTAGCTATATGCATTTTCTTTATTGAACAAGTAAGACCAAAACCCAGTTGCAACTTGCTTTCGCATTGTAGTAATATATATTGGATCTGAAATTAAGAGAAAATGCTTCTTCCTCATTCTTAATGTTTCCTTTTATGTGAAGAGACATCTATTAGCATAACACTCCTGGCCTCTTTCCGTTTCTTTACTCATTTTGCCTTAGGGGATGAGGAATGATTTACTATGATTAGTAATTTTTGGAAAGAGAAAATTCTTAGGACTAGCAGTTTTCTCCTTTTTGTCACTTGGGAATATATTGTCTACAAGGAGCACAGGTTCTCTTCCGCTCCTCTACAGGCAGCCTATCACAACTGGCATAACAGTATTAGGACATCAGAAACTGCTCCCGCTCTATAATCTTTAATACTGAAATTCCCCTCCTTGATCAGAAGCATTTGCTCTTACATTCTAGTGTAATATAATATCTGGAACCCTACTCATAGATATAAGCCACATTCTCTAACATCAATTTTCAATAATAAAGGTTATATTTTAATTCACATCTTCCTTATTTTTTGTCTTATTTCCCACTTGGTTCAGTCAGAAATATTGATAAAGAGTCCTTTGGGGGACAAAATAGTTTCTGGAGGTCAAGGCTTATCACATGCCCTTTATGGATGATGTTAAATTTTGGTGGCATTATATTAAGTACAGGACACGTGGGTTTTGACCTTGAAGTTGACAGTGGCCTATATTGCACAAAATGGCTGGTTTTTAACAGTTGTGACGATAGCTTTTAACTGCTATGCCCTTGGGCTAATGTTGTGTTTTGACCTTGGCAGGTGAATAAAACATATGTTGTCTTTATATCAACAAATGTTTCTTTAGAGGCACTGCATATTCAAGGCCTTGAGTAACACACAAACCTAGGGTTTCAGATTTCATCAATGGTGTAAGTGAAAATTTTTTAAAATTTTGGACCTCAGCAAAGAAAGAGGTTACAGGGGCCATAGCCATGGGCAGGCCTCAGAAAATGATGGCCACATGGGGCTTAGCAAACAAATGCTACCTATACTGGCTTCAGCAAAGGTATGGGTCTCAGAAAAAAATCTCACACTTAGTGAACAGACTTAACCACATGGTGGGGAATTTAGAATACAGACTACAACTTAAATTTAAACACCCAAGGCACTGTCCTTAGCACATGTGTATGGAGTTAAAGATGCCTCAGCAGACATGGCTGGGGCACTGAAGTCTCTATAAGGGGGTACAATTGAGGCAAAGATTCATACATGAGGAAAGGAGAATCTTTCCATATATAGACCTTTTAGCCACTGATAGAACACAATTTATTGCAGGGCGCCTGGGTGGCTCAGTTGGTTAAGTGACTGCCTTTGGCTCAGGTCACGATCCTGGAGTCCCAGGATCGAGTCCCGCATCAGGCTCCCTGCTCAAGCGGGGAGTCTGCTTCTCCCTCTGACCCTCCCCCCTCTCACATGCTCTCTCTCTCTCATTCTCTCTCTCAAATAAATAAATAAAATCTTTTAAAAAAAAGAACACAATTTATTGCTTTTAAATTGAAAGAAAGCTGAATTCCTCAGACATTATAAAGCTCTAGAGTTTTCATGTAAAAATTGTTACAACCTGGGGTACCTGGGAAGCTCAGTCGGTTAAGCGTCCCACTCTTGATTTCGGCTCAGGTCATAATCTCAGGGTTGTGAGAATGAGCCCCACATCCAGGCTCCTGCGCTCCTGCTGGGTGTGGAACCTGCTTAAGATTCTCTCTCCCTCCCTCTACCTCTCCCCCCATCTCTCCCCTCCTCTAAAAAAAACTATTACAACCTTACAAAGGCAGCCCTACATATGCTGCATTCAGTGCCTAAAAAGCAATGGTGAAGGAGACAAATTTAGATTCATGTAGATTGTCTGCAGGCTCAAAAGACCCTCAAACATGTGGTCTCAGCATGAATCTAAATTCATTAACTACAGGGGAGAAGTCTTCTCTAGAAGACAGGATTCTGAGAATAAGCTATTCCATAGCAAGCAACAGTGGAAGTTACCACTGGGATGTAGGACAGAAAATTCCTGTTTATAAAACAATGTGCACATTACTTTGCAAGAAAGAGTCCAAATCAGTGAAAAAATATAGGCTCAAAATGTAAATGTGAATGAAGATAAATTGAATAAGTAATAAAATAGTCTCAAATAAGATCTGGTGAATAGGATTGTCAACTTTGAAATTTATACACTTCTTAAAAAGATTATAATGCAAACATAAGGTTGAAGGAGTTAAATTAATATCAGACTAATCTTCAAAACAAAGAGATAAAGAGATAAAAAGTGGGCTACTTCATAACAATAGAAGGATTAATTCATTAGGAAGATATAAGTATCATTAATGTACATGCATCTGATAACACAGCTTCAAACTACATGAAGCAAAATTTGGCCAAAATACAGGAGAAAATAGTTAATTCCATAATGACAGTTGGGGATTTAACACCTGTCTCTCAGCAAATGGTAGAACTAGATAAAAATCAATAAAAACATAGATAATCTGAGCAACACTATTGATTGACATGACCTAATTGATATTTATGGTACACTATAACCTAATAGTGCAGAACATAATTATCTCCTAGTGGATATGGTACATTTACCAAAACATGATAGACCCTGAGCTTGACCATAGCACTAATCTCAACAAATTTAAAGGGACTGAAATACAGAGTATGTTCTCTTGCAACAATAGAACTAAATTAAAAACAAATAGCAATAAGATATCTAGAAAATACCAAATATTTTTAAATTAAAACACTTCTAGGTAATTCATGGTTCAAAGAAGAAATCGTGAGAGAAATTAGAAAATATTTTAAAATGAATTAAAATGAAACTGGAACATATCAAAATTTATGAAACATAGCTAAAGCAGTGATTAGAGGAAAATCTATATCATTAAATGTTTACATGAGAAAAAAGGTAAGTTTAAAGTCTAAAAATGGGGGTGCCTGGGTGGCTCAGTCATTAAACGCCTGCCTTCGGCTCAGGTCATGATCCAAGGGTCCTGGGATCGAGCCCAGCATCGGGCTCCCTGCTCCTCAGGAAGCCTGCTTCTCTTTCTCCCACTCCCCTGCTTGTGTTCCCTCTCTCACTGTCTCTCTCTCTCTGTGTCAAATAAATAAATAAATAATCTAAAAATAAATAAATAAATAAATAATAAAAAATAAAAAATAAAATCTAAAAATGATTCAAGATTCCACCTTCTAACATTCTAAAGTTAGGAAAAGAGGAGAGAGTGAAAGGAAAATGATAATAATGAGCAAGAAATAAATAAAATTGAAAAGAGTCAAACAACATAAAAAGATTAACAAAGCCAAAGGCTTGTCTTGGAAAAGAGACACAAAATTGATAGACCCCCTCGGTAAAATGACTAAGAAAATAAGATTGAGAACTCGGATTACTAATCCCAGGAATGAAAGAATGTTTTTCTGTATAGATGCTGGAGACATTAAAATGGTCATAAGAGGATATTATACATTGTTTTATTGCAGAGAATTCAACAACTTTGATATATAGATAAATTTCTAGAAAAATACAATATACCAAGATTAATACACAATAAAACATAAAGTCCAAATAGCTCTACATCAACAAAATGAATTGAACTTACTATCAAAATTTCCCACAATGAAAAATGCAAGCACAGATGGATTCACTGATGAAGTTGTAGGGGCCAAGGATAGACTACACCAAGATGGGCCTCTTTGGCATAAAATTATTTTGAGTTAAAAAGCAATAAAAATCCAGCAGGTTCAAAAAAGCTCTTCACCTCCTTCCTCAATTGCCTAAAAAGAATTTAGAGGACCTGCTCCAGGAGGAGAACTAGTACCATAGAGAACTACATTATGATATTAACTAGGTGTGGTAGAGAGAAACCTAGCAAGGCATGCATGATCAGTCTTCTATGTCCCATGGTTTCTGAGTGGCCCAGCAAATATTTGCTTACCAAATATTTACACTTTTTCATCTTCCTGTGAATTACATTCCTTCCCTTTGAAGTCCCACACCCTTACTCCCTTGGTTCAGGATAACATATCTCATTTTATCTGTCTTAGGAATTCCATGTCTGTGTAGAATCCTTATATGTACAAAATTAAATTTTGTTTTCCCTGTCATCTGTCTCATGTCAATTTGACTGTCTCTCTAGAGGGACATTTAAGGGCAGAGGAAATTCCTCCTCTCTGACAAAAATCTATCAAATATTTAAGGAAGAATTAATATCAAGAATACATATATTCACTAAGTAAACAGAGTAGAAGAAAACACTTCTCACTCCATTTTACAATCTAGTATATTCTTAACACCCAAATTTGACAGTAGTACATTTAAAAATATAAATCCATATCTCTTATAAACATATATAGAAAAATTCCTAAATAAAATATTAGGAAATAGAGTTAAACAATATATAAAAGGGACAATATAGACTGATCAAGTAGAGTATATTCCAAAAATGCAAAATACAGTCAACATTCAAACATCAATTAATGTTCTTCACAATATTAACAGAATAACAGAGAGAAACCATATGATAATTTTAATAGAAGCAAAATAAAGTTGACAATATTCAATATTCTAACATGATAAAAAGAAACTCTTATTATACTAAGGATAAGAAGGCAACTTATTTAATATAATAAAAAGTAACAACAAAAAAAAGTTAAAACCATAGTAAATGGTGAAACACTAAAGAGTTTACCTATAAGATGGAGAACGGGTAAGGCTGCCTATTCTTATCATTTCTATTCAAAATTGTAGTGATTGTTCCAGCCATTGCAATAAGACAAGAAAAAATGAAAGGCATTAAAATCAGAAACACAAATCTATTTGAAGATGACAAGACTTTTTTATGTAGAAAAATCTAAGGAGTCTACAAAGCAACTACTAGAACTAATAAGTCAATTTAGCAAGGCCTCTACACTACAAGTAAAAGCCATTTCTTAAAGAACTGAAGAGAAATCTAAATAAAAAGAGATAATTTTTTTATGAATTAAAGGAATCCATTTCATTAAGAGGTCAGTTTTTCTCCCAAATATCAATAGAGTCAATGCAATCTCAACAAAAATTCCAGGAGCCCTTTTTTTATCCAAAGTTTACAAAGTTAAAGGGGGCCTGGGTGGCTCAGTCGTTAAGCATCTGCCTTTGGCTCAGGTCATGATCTCAGGGTCCTGGGATCGAGTCCCACATTGGGCTCCCTGCTCGGCAAGAAGCCTGCTTCTCCCTCTCCCACTTCCCCTGCTTGTGTTCCTGCTCTCACTGTCTCTCTCTCTCTGTCAAATAAATAAAATCTTTAAAAAAAAAAACAAAGTTTACAAAGTTAAGCTAAATTTACATGAAGAAAATAAGGACACAGATCATCCAATCCAAGCTTGAAAAAGAACAAAGTTGGAGGAGTAAAATTTTCTGATTTCCAAGTTGAGTATAAATCTAGACAAATCAAGACAGTGTTTTATTTGAATCATGTTGAGACATAGAGTTTTTATTTTAATAATGTTTGAGAAATAGATGAATGGAACAGAGTAGAGAGACAGGATATACAGCAACACGTACCTGGCCATGTGATTTTTAGCAAAAGTGCCAAAGCGATCCAATAGAGAAAGAAAAATGTTTTCCATAAAATGAGCTGAAATAAGTGCATATTGATGGAGAAAAATGAGCATAATAAACTCTACATCACAGCACACACAGTCATTAGTTCAAGATGAACTATAGACAAACATAAAATCAAAAACCCTAAAGCTTTTAGAGAAAAAGAAGGGAATGTTGTAATTTCAGTATAGACAAAGATTTTCAGATGAGTTGGAGAAAATAACTATAAAAAATGATAAATTTTACTTCACCAAAAATTTAAAGTCCGGCTTATCATAAGACACAATTCAAATGAATAGGCAAACCACAGACAGTGAAAAGTATTCTCAAAACATATATCTGTAAGAGGTGCCTGGGTGGCTCAGATGGTTAAGCATCTGCCTTTGGCTCAGGTCATGATCCCTGGGTCTTGGGATCAAGCCCTGCATCGGGCTCCTGGCTCAGCGGGGAGCCTGCTTCTCCCTCTCCCTCTGCCTCTCTCCCTGCTCATGCTTTCTCTCTCTCTCTCTCTCTGTATCTCTGTGTCTCAAATGAATAAATAAAATCTTTTAAAAAAATTAAAAAAAAACATATATCTGTAAGAGAATTTTATCCAGGATATAAGAACTCTTGTATAGCAGTAACAGAGGACATAAACCTAATAAAAATGGGCAAAGGGCACCTGGGTGGCTCAGTCAGTTGTGTCTGACTCTTGATTTTGGCTGAGGTCATGATCTCAGGGTCATGAGACTGAGCCACATGTTGGGCTCCATGCTCAGTGGGGAGTCTGCTTGAGATTCTTTCTCTCCCTCTCCCTCTCCTGCACTCACTCTCTCTCTCTCAAATAAATAAATAAATCTTTTAAAAAATGGACAAAATATTTGAGAGGTATTTCTCAAAATAAGACCTACTATTGACTAACAAGCAAGTGAAAAGTCTTCAGTATCATTTGCCCTCAGGAAATTCAATTTAAAGCCACAGTGAATTACCATTATACACACACTGTCTAAAAATAAAATTGCTAAAAGCACCAAATGTTGGTGAGGTTGTGAAGCAACTGAAACCCTCATATAGTATGGGTGGGAGTATAAAATGGCATAAGGCTGTTGATGGTTTCTTATAAAACTAACCTACCCTTACCCTATGACACAACAATTCCATCGTAGGTATTTTTCCAAAAGAAATAATTATATATTTCACAAAAAAGCCTCTCCATGAATGTTCATAGCAGCTTTATTCATAATAGTCAAAACTATATTCAGCTCATGTGTACATCAAAAGAAGAATGGATTAACAAATTGTTATCGATATGAAGGAACTATACCCATCCCACTGAGAGTCCAGATTGAAGTTGCCAAAAGGATGCTGAACAGGGCAGTAAAATGGAATGACTAACAGCTATACACATGCATTAACTTTAAAAACATTATGCTAAATAAAAGAGAAAAAGGCAAGAGAGAACATATACTACATGGTTCTATTTATATGTTGTTCTAGAACAGGCAAAGCTACATATGTTGGTTTCCTCTTAGGGTGGAAGGGATGGAGATAAACTGGGAAGAGCATAGGAAAATCTTCTGGGCTGATATTAATATTCTGTACTTTCACAAAGATTTGGCTTATATGGATGAATGTACTTGTCAAAACTCAGTGATTGTCCTCAATACCTGTGTCTTTGTTTGCACGTACATTTTACATCAAAAGAAAAATTACTGTAAACAAATATTGATAATTCTTGTTAATAATTGTATGCTTCTGTACTGTAGTGATGTCTGCAATTTACTTTGATATTCTATAAAAATAAAATGGATTGATGGATGGATAGAGGAATGAATAAATGGATAGATATGTTATACATCAAGTATATAAAGTGTTAATGGTAGAATCTAGATGGTGGTTATCTGGGTGCTCATTATAAAATTCTTTCAACTTTGCTGTATAAAAATTTGCATAACAAAACCTTGGAATAAAGTCTAGGATATCTCAAATGCTTCTCTCTAAGAGAGATGCCAATTTGCATAAATGGATTCCCCTACCCCAAACAGAAGCTAAGTATTTTGGAGAGTGCCAAAATTTGTTTTTTGAAGGGAGATTTCTCCTGGTTAAGTTCAAGTATACAGGTTGTAGATTTGGACAACTAGCCTCCAATTAATATGTTGGTGAAGCTAATATTAGGAATGCTTTTTTCTATCCTTTTTCCTTCAGACACTACTGAGTTTTTGTTATGGGTTTTACACAATTAAGTACTACAGTCAAGGACAATGATTTTGCTTGGCATAATGGCTAATAGAATGGCCTTTAAAAAAATTAAATTTGGCATGCTTGTGGCTGGCATTATGACAATTATGTGTCCTGTGAACTCTCTGAAATATTTAAAAATCAAAGCTCATGAAAGACTTGGCAATGAAGGTACTGGGAGTGTGAATGAACTACACCCATTCCACTGAGAGCCCAGGGTGAAGTTGCCAAAATAATGATGATTCTATCCAGGTATTTATGAGCTCTATGTCTGAGATTTTAGGGGGCGAGAAACTGGAGAAAATTTTAATTTGGACTTTTAACTAGCAAGAGCAAAATAATTTAATCTAGGGTCTTAAGTATTTTGAACTTTAATATCTTTGGACATTAACTTTCTAGGATAATTAATTCTTGAACTTTTATTTCTCCCTGGGAATTTGATAATGGGGCAACATATTCAAATGTGGGTGATCTTATGGTTGGCATTTTATTGTTAGAGTATTTTAATAATGCCCTTTATTCACACTGCAGAACCTCTGAAACTATATGTTGAACATAATGGCTAGACATAACTTCAGCTGGAAAACAGAATAAGGAATAAATTTTGGCCTGGCTTCTGATTTATTTCAGAACTTTTTGCAGGTAAAATCTATGCTGACCAACTGCAGTCCCAGAAAGATATCAAAGAAGGAGTGGTTAGTATAGGAGAGTCAGCCTCAAAAAGGTGGGAGCAGGACTGTCTTGAAAGACTGCCAATCTCTTCCACTGAGGTAAATAGCCAAACCACTGGGTAAACATAGATTTAATGGCTAAGGCTAATGGGTTAAAATTATAAAGGTCAAAAGACTAATTAAAGAACATGTTTCTTCCAGCACTGATACTTTCTTCCATGTGGAGGGACAGGAATTCACACTATAGGTTTGCATTTTTTCCACCTCCTCAAGGACTTGGAATAACTTATGTGTTTGGTAAATTTGGGGAGAATTAATTGGCCATACTTGGTCTGGTCCATTCAATTTCCCTTTCCCTTAAGGTTAGGCTGCACATAGCAAACACAAAATTTACTAATGGAGACAAGGGACAGTCATGTCTTAGCCCAGCCCTGTTAAGTCAGTTAACTGTTTAATTCTGCCTTATTCTTTAGTTTCATTTCTCAATTTGTACAGAAATTATGGAGGATTGAGAAGTGATGTTTATTGGGTCCACTCTTAAATACTGAGAATGGGGTGCTGTCAGACTTTACACGTTTGCCAATTTTAAGATCACAATTTTGAATTGTAAGAATGAATATCTCTTAATGTACTTATTGGCTATATTTATTTCTTTTGCTGTGTATTTTCGTTCATATACTTTGCCCATTTTTCTATTGCTAGTTCATATTTTCCTTATTTACATGACCTTTTTCTATATTAGTGAAATGAATTGTCAATACACCGTAAATATTTTTATTCGGTTTACTTTCTATCTTCTGACTTTATAATATTTTTGGAATTTTGATATATAAAAAAGTACTGAGCTTTTCTTTTATGGATTTATAGTTTCCATGTCTTGTTTTGAAAAGCTTTATCCCATCTGAGATTATAAAAAAATACTTTTTGGAATCATAAGGAATCCTCTTTTATTTTAGGGCTTTATTACTTATCAAAATGGAATTTATCTCACTGTAAAGTTTGAGATAAAAATGCAAGTTTCTAAATTTTTCCAAAAGAGCTAGTCAATAAATTCCAACAAAATTTATTGAATAATCCATTTTATTCTTACTTATTTAGAATATACTGAATCCCCATGAAATTGTTTCCAGCTTCTCTATTCTTTTCTATTGTTTGATCTATTCCTGGAGTATTACCTAACCAATATATAATAGACAGTCTTGCCTCATTATTCTACTTTTAATATCCCTGTTATTTTTACATATTTATTTTTTTTATTTTTAAAGTTTTTTTTTATTTATTTGACAGAGAGAGACACAGTGAGAGAGGGAACACAAGCAGGGGGAGCGGCAGACAGAGGGAGAAGCAGGCTCCCCACCGAGCAGGGAGCCCGATGTGGGGCTCGATCCCAGGACCCTGGGATCATGACCTGAGCCGAAGGCAGACGCTTAACGACTGAGCCACCCAGGCACCCTTCACATATTTATTTTTAAGATAATATTAGACTCATTTTGTCATGACTAAAAGATGATAAAAATGGAAAAGTTTTACTAATGTGGCAATAGAATCAAATAATTTAATAACTGAATTAAAAAGACTCTAAATATTTGGAGTATCTTCTCAGACAACAAAGTAGCTTTCCATGTAACGTAATAGAGGTTTTACATATTTTCTTATCAGTCATGGACATTCTGTATTAAATACACACATAGACTTAGCTGATGATGTTGTGCTATTGTAAATAAGATGTTTCCTTCCATAATCTTTTGAAACTAGTTTTTATTTATTTATAGAAAAGATAATTGACATGTGTGTATTAAATTTATAACTGGTCACCTTACTGAATTATTTTTGTTTCTAAGAATTTTTCAGTTGATTCTCTTGCATTTTCAAAACATACAATCCTATCATTTATAAATAATAATTTTGTTTCCACTGTTCATTTGCCAATATGATTTATTTTAGCCTAATTACACTGGCTAGTATTTCCAAAACCTATCAAATTGATACAGTGCTAGAAAATAGACTTCTTGTTTCTGATTTTAATGGGAAAGCTTCTAGGATATCACTGCTGATGATAAATAAATTTCTATAAGGTTTGTTTTTAAAATCAGTGATGATATTGAATTATATTAAATAATACTTTGTAATTCATCGGGATAACTATGTTTTTCCTCCTTTGGCTTATTGATATGGTAGTAATAATTACTTTCTAATACAGAACCATCCTTACATTTTTAAATAAATGTTCCACTTGTTCATGGTTTAAGATAGACTTAACTGCCTGATTCTATTTTCTAATATTACATTTAAGATATTTGCATCAAAATTATATAGAGAGAGTAGTTTGTGGGTTTTTTGGGTGCCCTTTTGTAAGGGTTTGTTGTCAGCATTATGATGATTTTGTAACTTATATTTTAAATTTTTTTTAGTTTTTGGTCTTGGAAAACATACAGTATTCACATTTTGTATTGATTAAAGTTTCACAAGAATTCATCTATTTAATCATTTTGGCTATGTGCATTAAGGGGATGGGCATGGCCTGGAATAGATACATGGAAAGATGCTAACATTATTAACCATCTAGGAAATGCAAATCAAAACCACAATATCACCTCACATCTGTTAAAATAACTATCGTCAAGAAGACAAGAGATAATTAAGTGCTGGAGAGGATGTGCAGAAAAGGGAAACTTTACGCACTGTTAGTGGGAATGGAAATTGGCACAGCCATTTTGGAAAACAGAAAGGAGGTTACTAAAAAATTAAAATTAGAACTGGTATGATCCAGCAATCCCACTTCTAGGTATATATCCAAAGGAAATGGAAATAAGATATTGAAAAGATATCTGCATCCCCACATTTATTGCAGCATCATTCATAATAAACAAGATATAGAAACAAACTAAGTGCCCTTCAATAAATGAATGGATAAATAAGATGTGAATCACATAATACACATAGATATATGATATATCTACACACACACACACACACACACAATGGAAATATTATTCAGACATGAGAAAGAAGGAAATCTTACCTTTGCGACAACATGGATGATCCTGGAGGACAGACATTATGCTAAGTGAAGTAAGTTAGACAGAGAAAGACAAATATAGTATGATTTCTCTTATGTGTGAAATGTATGAAAGCTGAACTTGTAGAAACAAAGAGGAGGATGGTGGTTACCAGGGGCTAGGAGTGGTGAAAATGAGGAGATGCTGGTCAGAGTACAATCTTCCAGTTAGAAGATGAGTAAGTTCTGGGAATCGAATGCACAACACTGTGGTTTATAGATAACAATATTGAACTATAAACCTGAAAGTTGCTAAGAGAGTAGATCTTAAACGTTCTCAACCCAAAAAAGAAATGGTAATTGTATGATGTGATGAAGATATTAGGAAACACTGTGATGGTAAATATATTGTAATGCTAAGTTATTTTGTTGCATAAAGGTGCATGCTAGAACTTTACTGTGGAATATACTCTGTGCATCAAGGTAAATGCTGTTAAAAATCAACTTTGCTAGTAATATGATTTCTGCACTTTCTTATACATAAGGTTTGTGTGTGTTTGATTTTTTGCACTTCTGATAATTTGAAAAGACTATATCCTTGAAAATTTAAATACTTATCAATCCCTATTTATCGATTTGTCAGCTTTAGATGGTATTTATTGATACTCTGTTATTCATTCAATAAGTATTTATTGAGTGCCTACCATGTACCAGGCACTTAATTTAAGTGCTGTTTAGGTATTAGTGAAAAAAATCAAAATACCTGTCCTTAGAAAACTAACCTATAGCTATAAAAGCTGAGGGAAATTGCAATTTCAAAGTTCTTCCATCTCTTCTTCTTCAACTTCTTAATTTTTGTTATATGCATTACATATTTACATTGCCCATCACTATAACTTTATGTCCTGTTCTTTAATAATAATACCCACAAATGTTTGCCCTTAATTATATAATTATTTTCTGCATGTTCTTTCATACCCTAATCTCCACATTTCCAAGATCTGACCTTCTTCAATTTGATCCATTGACTAGTTCGAGAAAATATTTCAAAAAATGCTTGTGGTACTATGAATTCTCAGTCCTTTTTATGTTCACAATATCTTTTGTCAAACTTTTTATACTGGAACATTCATTAACTGGGATAGGTATAAGACTCTTGAGTCATACATCTTGACACCCCACCTTCTTATTCCACTGTAGTTTTACTCTGGCACCAAATGTTTCTATGAAGTTCTGAAACCAACCTGAATTTCTGTCCTTCTGGGTGACTTTTTTATTGTGCCTGGATATATATGAAGACAGTTGCTTTATACTTAAAATTCAGTAAATTAGGAAAAATGTCTAAATTTTAATCTTCACATTACCAAATAGACTTTATATATATATATATATATATATTAGAAAGAGAGTGCATGTGAGTGGTGGGGAGGGTGGGGGACAGAAGGAGAGGGAGAGAGAGAATCTTAAGTAGACTCCATGCCCAACATGGGGCTCAACAGAGGGCTTGATTTCACAACCCTGAGATCATGATCTGAGCCGAAATCAAGAGTCAGACACTTAACCAACTGAGCCACCCAGGTAGACTTTATATTCAAAACAGTTTTAGATTACAGAAGAATTGGGAAGATTGTAAAAAGAGTTACTATGTACTCCATATAGTTTCCCCTATTATTAACAACTAGCCTTATTATGGTATGTTTGTAAAATTAATGAGCTACACTACTTATATTTACCTAATTGCTTTTACATATAAATAAATTATTATTAACTAAAATCCATACTTTATTGAGATTTCCTTAACATTTACCTAATGTTCTTTCTCTGTTTCTGGACCTTATTCAGGATGTCCCATGAAGTTTAGTCCTCATGCATCCTTTGACTTCTCCTGGCTGTGACAAGTTTTTGGAATTTGCTTGTTTTTGATGTCCTTGATAGTTTTGAGGAATATTGGTCAGGTATTTTGTAGAATGTCTCTCAACTGGAAGTTGTCTGATGTTTTTCTCGTGATCAGATTGTGGTTGTATCCTCTTGCAAGGAAACCCACAGAGGTGCAGTGCCATTTTCAATTCATCATATCAAGGGTATATGTTATTAACATGATTTGTCACCATTGATGTTGATTTTGATAACCTGGCTGAGGTAATTTGTTAGAATCATCCAATGTAGAATTACTTTTTTCCCTTTTTCTATACTATACCTAAAAAGTGGGGAGTTATGTTTCACCTCCTTGAAGGAGGATTATCTATGTAAATTAATTGGAATTCTGCGTGGAAGATTTATCTATTCTACCACATTTATTTATTTACTAAATATTAATTTAAGAAGTATGGCTTTGTGGATATTTATTTTATACTTCAGTTTATAATCCAATATGACTTATTTTATTACTCAAATATCTTCCAACTTTGGCTATTGGGAACTGTTTAAATTGGTTCCTATGTCCCCTTGACATACTTCCATCAAAGTGGGCATTTCCCTTTTGAGGACCTGCTTGTTTTATGGCACTACAGGATGCCCTAGACTCATTTTGTATATTTCCTATAACAGTCCTAGGATCAGTTATTTCTCCAACAAGTCTTGGACAATGGAAATCAACACCTGGACACTAGTCATTTCTTCTAGGATCTCTCAGATGACAGACCAAGAAAATATATGTCTGTATTAACCTGTGTATAGATACTTATCTATAAATGTTTGTATGTAACTGTATGTATATTAAGCTGAACATGAGCTCATATTGATGTCTCCAGACCTAATTGATTACCACATGAATCCTTCTAGCTTCCTACCCTTACTGATATGTAAACTCCCACTCAAACAGTTAAAAACATGACTCACACCATCCATCCTTTATTAAATTATTCAAGGACAGTATAGTGTAAAGCAGTATGAAAATGGTTAACCTGTATCCCCATGAGAAAGAATTTTACCAACTAGAATGAAGTTCCTTTGTGTTATCTTTTAGACCCCACTCATTTCTGAAGTTACTTATAGCAGTGCCTATCCTCCTAAACCCTTCAGTGAGACTGTTTCGAACACTAACAATAAATAGTCTGCATTCTCTTTTGGGATCTCGAACTTTCTAAATATATTTTTCAGTTTTCATACGTTAGGGTTCACTCTTCATGCTATAAGGTTCTATAGGTTTTGACATATGTATAATGTCATGTATACATAATTACAGTAACATACAGAACAGTTTCACCATCATACAAGTCTCCTGTGCTTTACCTATTTATTAACCCCTTCCTTCCATTCCCTCCGGGCAACTACTGATCCTTTTACTGTTTGTCATTTTGCTTTTTCCCAGAATACCATGTAATTGAAATCATACGGTATGTAGGCTTTTCAGAAGGGCTTCTTTTACTTAGCAATATGAATTTAAAGTTCATCCAGGTGTTTTCATTGCTTGATACATTCTTTCTTTTTTTTAGTTGAATTTTTTATTTGTTGTTGCCACAGTTGTTAGTTAAGCATCACTAAATATATTAGCCTTAAAACTTTTTAAACAGAGAAATGGGTTGATCTGTATAAGTGAATGATACAGCATTAAAATTTTATCTTAAAGTAGTAAGGTCAGGGGCACCCGGGTGGCCTAGTCGTTTGAGCATCTTGGTTTTGGCTCAGATCATGATCTCATGATTTGTGGGATAGAGCCCTGCTTCTGGCTCCTTCCTCAGCAGGGAGTCTGCTTGAAGATTCTCTCCCTCTGCCCCTCCCCCACTCGTCCCCCTCTCTCTCTCTCTCTCTCTCTCTCTGTCTTTCAAAAAAATAAATAAATCTTTAAAAAAATAAAATAGTAAGGTCAGTAAGCAAAAATAGTCATCTAGAGCCAACAGAGGTGCCGATTGTTAATTACCAGTACAGTTGACCCTTGAACAATGCAAGTTTGAACTGCACAGGTCCACTTACACATGGATTGTTCTTGATAAGTACAGTATTGTAAATGTATTTTCTCTTTCTTTACTAATCTTTAAGTCTAAATCTTTGTTGTTTTAAGGTTTCTTTCTACTTTCTAGAACTAGAATCTTAACAGATTTTTTTATTTGCAAGTATTTTCTCCCATTCAGCAAATTGTCTTTTCACTTTCTTACTAGTGTTCTTTGATGCACAAAAGTTTTTAATTTCAATGAAGTCTATCCATTTCTTCTTTAGTTGCATGAGATTTTGGTGTCCCATTTAAGAATCCATTGCCAAGTAAAAGTTCATGAAAATTTACTTATATAATTTTTTTCTAAGAGTTGAACTCTGGATTTAAGTTTTCATATCTGCCATTAGTTTTGAAAAATTCTTAGCCATTATTACTTCAAATATTTCTTCTGATCCATTCTTCCTTCTTTTATTCAAATTATTTGTATGTTAAACATTTTGAAATTGTTCCACTGTAATCGAATATTCTGTGATTTTTTTTTTTCATTCTGTCTTCTCTTTGCATTTCAGTTTGGGAAGTTTCTAATGACAAATCTTAAAGCTTACTACTAATTGGTTTCTCAGTTGTCTAATGCTACTCATGAGCCTAACAAAAACGTTTTTCATTTCTGTTACTGTGTTTTTAATTGCTAGTATTCTTTTTCCATACTTCCTCACTTTTTCCATATCTCTTCTTACATGAACTCATCTGATCTTGCATACTGTTTCCATTAGAGCCCCTAACATGTTAATTATAATTATTTAAAATTACCTGGCTGATCATTTTAAAAACTCATTTCATGTTTGAGTCTGATACTTAGGCTTATTTTTGTCTCTCCAGACTGTGTTTTTTTCTTTGCATTTCATATTTGTTGTGTGGTTGTTGAAAGCCAGATGTGATGCATTGGGTAATTAGAACTAAAATAAAAGACGTTTAGTGTGAGGTTCTATATTAATCTACCTATGATTTGGGTTGTGTTTAATGTTTTCTATAGTTGTAAGGGCCAGAGGGCTCAAATTCCTCTTGAGTCCTTGTTTTTCTCTATTCTCTAGTCTTCTGGTCTCCATAGGCCAAACCCCTTCTTAAATAGTCTGTGTCTTTTACTCTTTTTGCTATAACCCACTGTTACTATTCTGAAACCCTGTTAGTCTGGTGTAAGGTGTGAGTGTAGGGAATCGTTCTATCATCTTATTACCAAATCTCAGTCTTAGTGGGCCAGAGTCCTTAGAAGGTGACCTTTTGAAGTGTTTCTTAGCCATTTTTCTCTGGCTTTATGTGAGATAGGAAGGCTCCAGGAGGCTAGAGTTGGTTAACTGCCTTTTCATGGGTTAGATAAAAACCTGATAAAGATTTATTTCCCTTGGAGAGTTGGCCTTTGTTATGGAGAATACAATTAGTGTATTTCAAAATGGTTACTTTTCCCCTCCCCATGAGAGGGTACTTTTCTGGGACTTTGATCATGACAACCCAGTAGAATTCCTGAAGATAAAACCCATAAACTGTAGGGATATCCTTAAGATGGCCTCAAGAAATTTCTCAGTCTCAAGC
This sequence comes from Callorhinus ursinus, assembly GCF_003265705.2. Taxonomy (NCBI): domain Eukaryota; kingdom Metazoa; phylum Chordata; class Mammalia; order Carnivora; family Otariidae; genus Callorhinus; species Callorhinus ursinus. The sequence continues at coordinate 11,988,463 of NW_027397095.1, forward strand.
TAGGTCATGGCCTTTAGCTATTTCTCAAAATTACCACTTTGGTTTACCTACCAGATTATGACTCTAGTGGCTTCTTCTCCAGGCAGGCTGATCTCTGTATTTGCCTATTTCTCCAGATTAGGGAATGGCAGTTTATTCTGTGACCTCAATTCTCTGATGGATCCAAGAAAAATAATTTATTGTAAGTTTGTTCAGCTTTTTTCTTACTGTAAGGATTGGAGTGATGACTTCCAAGATCTTTATATGTCGAAGCTAAGACTGACGATCACTTTTTAGCTGCAAAACATTACCTTTTGATCTGGAAATTGAAGTGTAAATTTTTCTTCTATCACATACATAAATATGTTTTTATATTTTTTTAGGAATCTAACATGCATTTTGGACATTTCAAATTGCTTTGACCTTATTTTTCTCTCAAATCTGCTTGATTTTCTCAGGTCTTTTAATTGTATCAATAGTTCTGTTTGTGGTAGAATATATTCTAATTATTTATGTGTCTAATATAGCTTTTAATTTTGATGGTTAATTTTTTCTTCATGTTTTCCATGAGAAATGGATACTCACTTAACTTTCATGTGTTTCTGTTTCTTTACATCACTACTGACCTTTAATACAGTCTCAAAGTTCTATTTAATGACCTAAAATGGGTTTTTTGTCTAGTATATTTTCACATACTCTTGTTTACTATGCTCCTTTCCTTAATATCTCTCATTTTCTGCCCTGCTGTTTGTTCGAGATAAAAATGGGGAAGAGTAATTAAAATTAAAAATAATGGGGATGAGTAAGAGAAGCAAATCAGGTCCGCCACGACTTCAATTTAAGTATGTTGTCTCAAAATAATATATTTTCATAGCACCTATAGGTAACCATCTTCTATTTGATTTTGTCATTTTCCTCTTTGGAATAAGTTATTCTTATAGCAGGGAAACACAACTCACATTAAAGCTGCAGATAGCAAAGATTCTCTATGACTTCTCATCATTGACAAGAGCTTGAAGGAAATAAATATGGTGCGTCTATACAAATACTTGACTCTTTCAGTCAATTTTGTCCCACCACCATTCTGTGTACATCTGAATTTTTATGGAGATAGACTCCATTTTCCTTGAAGCACATCTATTGCCATAGTTCTTGCCTAAGAAATTAAAGAATTATTAATTACTTGTTTTAGGATCCATAACTTACTTTAGAGAAAACATTAGTTTTGTGACATCTACAGAAATATGTATGTATTGAATATTAGCTTCTCAATTTGGTCTAAATTTTACTCTCACATTTTTTTCCTGTCTCTGGTTTCAGGTTTTAGCTCTTACATACATAATTTTACTAGTTTTCTTCTCTACTTCCTATTATTTACTGGTTTGGGTGTGTTTTAGTGAGAATAACAGAACATGTATGTGTATATGATATAATTTGCATAAAATATACAAATTCAATGAGCGTACAATTCATTTTTAATAAATTCATACACGCATGTAAACACTACCACGATCAAGACAGAAAATTTCCATCATCTCTAATAGCTTTCATTGCATCCTCCCCAGTCAATGCTTATTCTCAACCCCTGTCCCAAACAAACTGATCTTCCTGTCATTAGAGATTAGATATATTCTACTTATAATTTTATATAAGTAGAACCATACATCTGGTTTCTTCCAGTTGTATGCTATGCTTGAGATTTAGTTGTATTGTTACATTTATCAGCAGTATGTTCCTTTTTTCTGAGCAGTATTCCATTTTAAAGATTTATCACAATTTGTTTATCAAATCTGTTGATGATCATTTATTTTGTTTCCAGTTTTCTACTGTTATGAATAAACCTGCTATGAACATCTGTAGATAAGTCAGTGTGGACACATACTTTCATTTCTCTTAAGTAAATACCTAAGAGTGGAATTCTGGGTCACATAGTAAGTATATGCCTAACTTTAAAGGAACTGCCAAGCTGTTTTCAAAGATTGTTGTACCTCTTTACATTTCTACCAGTAATGCACGAGAGCTCCAGTTGTTCCACATTTTTGCCAACACTTGGTATTTACAGTCTTTTAAATGTTGGCTGGTAGACTGGAAGTGCATTGGTATCATACTGTGGCATTAATTTGAATTTCCATCATTATGAATGATGGTGAGCTTCTTTTAATGGGCTTATTTATCATTTATATGACACTTTGTGAAGTATCTGTTCAAGTTGTTTGCCAGTTTTTAATTGGGCTCTTTATCTCCTTATTGACTTGTAAAAGTTCTTTTTTTTTTTTTTTTGTCTTAAACAACAGACATTTATTCTTATAGTTCCAGGGGCTGGGAAGTCCAAGATCAAGGTGACGGCAGATTCAGTTTTTGGAGGTCCACTTCCTGGCTTGCAGACCTGTCCTGTCATGTCCTCACATGACAACACAGAGCGTGAGCTCTGGTCTCTCTACCCCTTCTTGTAAGGACATTAATCCCATCTCGAGGGCTCCCATGATCTCATCTAACCCTCATTACCTCCCAAAGGCCCCATGTCCAAACACCATCACACTGGGGGTTAGGGCTTCAGTGTGTGCCTCCTGGGGGAGACAAACATGCAACCCATAACAGGGCAGGTGGAAGTGAGAGGCAGCTGCTGCAGAGGTCTGGGTGAGAGGTGGGGAACCTGGACCAGGATGGGCAAAACTAAGTGGAGATACTAGACCCAGCTTGTCTTTTAGAGTCTGATCGCACAGAGTAGACCTTGAATAAACATTTCCACATGAGGCTACTTTTCTTCCTTTCCTCCCTTCCTCCCTTGCAAGTGCCTTACTTCATTTCATTTGTTGAGTTTTGGCATAAGGTATTTCTTTGGTAATTTACATCTTTTTGTTTTTTTAGTTCAAATTTGATACCTGCTTCTTTTTTCTTTTTTTTTAATTTAATTTTATTATGTTATGTTAGTCACCATCCATTACATCATTAGTTTTTGATGTAGTGATCCATGATTCATTGTTTGCGTATAACACCCAGTGCTCCATGCAATACGTGCCCTCCTTAATACCCATCACCGGGCTAACCCATCCCCCCACCACCCTCCCCTCTAGAAGCCTCAGTTTGTTTCTCAGAGTCCATAGTCTCTCATGGTTCTTCTCCCCCTCTGATATTCCCCCCTTCATTTTTCCCTTCCTACTATCTTCTTTTTTTTTTTAACATATAATATATTATTTGTTTCAGAGGTACAGGTCTGTGATTCATCAGTCTTACACAATTCACAGAGCTCGCCATAGCACATACCCTCCCCAATGTCTATCACCCAGCCACCCCATCCCTCCTACCCCCCACCACTCCAGCGACCCTCAGTTTGTTTCCTGAGATTAAGAATTCCTCATATCCGTGAGATCATATGATACATGTCTTTTCCTGATTGACTTATTTCGCTCAGCATAATACCCTTCAGTTCCATCCACATCATTGCAAATGCCAAGATTTCATTCCTTTTGATGGCTGCATAATATTCCATTGTATATATACACCACATCTTCCTTATCCATTCATCTGTCGATGGACATCTTGACTCTTTCCATAGTTTGGCTATTGTGGACATTGCTGCTATAAACATTGGGGTGCATGTATGCCTTTGGATCACTACATTTGTATCTCTGGAGTAAATACCCAGTAGTGCAATTGCTGGGTCATAGGGTAGCTCTATTTTCAACTTTTTGAGGAACCTCCATACTGTTTTCCAGAGTGGCTGTACCAGCTTGCACTCCCACCAACAGTGTAGGAAGGTTCCCCTTTCTCCACATCCCTGTCAACATCTATCGTTTCCTCACTTGTTAATTTTAGCCATTCTGACTGGTGTGAGGTGGTATCTCATTGGGATTTTGATTTGTATTTCCCTGATGCCGAGTGATGTTGAGCACTTTTTCATGTCTGTTGGCCATTTGTATGTCTTCTTTGCAGAAATGTCTGTTCATGTCTTCTGCCCATTTCTTGATTGGATTATTTTTCTTTGGGTGTTGAGTTTGATAAGTTCATTCTTGATCTGAGAATTCTGCCAAATATCTGAATTCCTGGAGTAACTCTTTTTCTGAAGTATATTTTTATATACTATTGTTTACTATCATTCACATCATTTACATCATTCAACTTATTTCCTGCCCTGATCTTTCCTCATGATAAAATTGGGGGAGAGCAAGAAGAGTAAACAAGGCTAGCAGAACTTCAATTTGAGTACATCATCATAGATTTTCATATGTTGTCTTATAGTTAATTGTGTATCCATCTCCCTCACTAAATTGAGTTTTTGAGAGTAAGTGTTTTATATATATATAGAATCCCTGGCACCCATTTCTTGCCAGGTGGTGGAATAAAGTAATTCAGTCGACAGGAGACATTAAAAAATTAGGACTTGGACTTCACATCCCACAGGGTAAGATGATTCCTGCCATAAAAGAAGTTCTACTGATGAATTTTATCATGGATGACTATTACACCTGAAGAAATGTTGGGTAACAGAAAATGCCTTAAAAAGCTCTATTTTCCTAGGAGATTATTTGGACCACCTCTTAGGGGAAACTTTTTTTTTTAAAAAGATTTTATTTATTTGACAGAGAGAGATACAAGTGAGAGAGGGAATACAAGCAGGCTTCCCGTGGAGCAGGAAGCCCGATGCAGGGTTCGATCCCCGGACTGTGGGATCATGACCTGAGCCGAAGGCAGACGCGTAACAACTGAGCCACCCAGGCGCCCCTTAGGGGAAACTTCTTAACATAAAGTGATTAGAAAATAATTATTCTAACATTCTGCATATCATTAAAGATATTTAAATATTATATTGTATTCAAAGAATCTAGTAGACATTTCAATAATGACGGTGATGATGGTAATAATGACTATTACCAACTGAACTGTTTATATTTATACCATCTGATTAGAGGAAGTAATTCTAGACTTCAGTTGGATATGTTAAAGTCAATGGCAATGCAAACTATATTTACAGCATTTTTAACAACTCACATGTAGTCAAGTTGCTTCTCTGAAATGTCAAAGATAATTTTTTTCAATTAGCTATTAAATTTATATATACAGAAGAAAGGAATTTGCTTTTTGAATTCACATCTTTGTAAAAAGTGTTCTGAAAATTGCTCTTTATCCCAATAATAACAAAAATCTACTGCAAATTATGGCCCAATATCACGCAAAGCTGCAAAGTTAGAGAACATAATGCAATGGAAAGAGGACTGAGATTCTGTTTTCAACAAAAATAAATGCTTGAGCATTACAAAAGCAATTGGAACATTTCTTAAAGGCCAGTAAATATGACCAGGCTATTAATTTCTACAATATGTCAACTAACAAATAACATGATTTCCAGGAGAAATAAGCTGGCAGAATTGAATAGGCTCCTTGTAGACCAGTGTAACTCTGTTGTATCACAAGGACTGACGCCATCTTGTCTTTTAAATATTGCTCATCTAAACAGTTACAAAGAAACCCAATAATCTCTTCCACACCAATTTCAAGATATACCAAGAGGGAAAATATTTAAGTTATCTCAGTGAGACTATTCATACTCCTGTGATAGTTTACCCATACCCTTCCTCCTTGCACCAAATGTTAAACATGATCAAAAGCTAAATAAAGAATATTATTTTAGGGGTGCCTGGCTGGCTTAGTTGGTGGAACATGCAACTCTTGATCTCAGGGTTGTGAGTTCGAGCCCCACATTGGGTGTAGAGATTACTTAAAAATAAAACCTTTAAGAAAAACCAAAGAATATTATTTAGTGTCAAGGAGGCTGGATGAAAAGGCAGGCCAGAGTTCATCAATTTGTTCCCCAAATCACATAATTACAAGTAGTTGTGTGGAACTGTGTAGACCAAAGACCAAGCAGAATGATTAGATTTTTAGCCCCTTCATTAAGCATATTGACATTGTAAAGACACAGGCTCTAACACCAGAGTCTAGGATATGGTATGTAGTCAGCAGATTACAGCTACTGTTATTAATAAAGTGAAGTTTAAAAAGCTTATATGCAAACAATGAATCATGAACACTACATCAAAAACTAATGATGTAATGTATGGTGATTAACATTACATAAAAAAAAAAAGCTTATGGTTGGGGCGCCTAGATGGCGCAGTCGGTTAAGCCTCCAACTCTTGGTTTCAGCTCAGATCCTGATATCAGGGTTGTGGGATCCAGCCCTGCATCTCACTCCAGGCTCAGCATGGAGTCTGCTTGGGATTCTCTCTCCCCTCTCCCTCTGCCCCTTCCCATTCCCTCTGTCTCTAAAATAAATAAGTAAATCTTAAAAAAAAAAGTCTATGGTCACTATGGGGTGGGGGGATGTTTATGGTCATTATATTTATAAATTCCAAATCCCCATTTATCCTGGTCTCTAGCCCAGATATTAGAAAAATTCCTTTTATAATCATTCAACAGAAACTTTCTTAATGCTCAGTATGTGTAGAAAATGAACTGGGCAATGGGGATGAAATAATGACATAACTTGGGTACTCAAACAAAAAAAAATCACAGGCTATTATCTCCCATTTACTTGTTAAGTAGAATAATAGGGTTAAACATATTATGGAGACAGTAGGTGGGATAGTGAGAAAAAAGGGAATGTTTTCTAGAGGAGGCAACATAATGAGGAGTTTTAAGTAGAAGAAAATGACAATACTTATGTTTTAGAAAGGTCATTCCTTTAGCAATACGGGGTACTAATTGGTGAGGGTTAGACTACAAGTAGAAATGGGTATTGCAAAGCTTCCAAAAAGAGAAGGTATTGGCCTGGTGTAAAGAAATAATTCTGGGAGTGTATATAAAAGGATAGAGATGAAAAAAAAAACATTAAAGAGGCAGAATTAAAGGATTTAGTAGTTGACTGGATGCACAGAATTTGGGAGTGACTTCTTAGTTTCTGACAGGTGGACTTCGGAAATTTTACCCAGCTAGTCCTATAGTGCATCTAATCCAAGATTATTTCTTTGAATGTTAATGTCAATGTTAATATGGGGAAAGCAACTGACTTCCTTTAATGACCATTTAAAGGACACTAATTCATAAATAGGTTCAAAGCAAATTGAGATTATTTCCCTTTTGGATATTCTACAATATAACCTCTTCTATTATGGTGTATTGTATTGGTCTCTGCTTCTCTGGACTCGTTTTTATTTGGCTAGAATTTACTATATTCTAGCACCGAGGAGGATTCCTTTTTCCAATATTTTGAGATGTGATGAGCAAGTCTCTCCCCCCAACACACACACCTCCATATATAATTAAGAAATTTGAGATCAGAAGGATGTGTTGATAATTTGTTAGAAAGGGGCTCTTTCACCATCCTGCCTGTCAGTACCAACCTCATTTCACTTGTTTTATTCTTGGAATAATTCCAGCTCTAATGGAGGCGTAATGGAGGGTAGCATGAAGAAGCATGCATTGCAGAGGAGATATTAGTTACTTCCCTAGTAAAGATACCATTAGTGTTACTGATGCAGCTTTAGGGAAATTTTGCAAAAAGTAAGATATTTTATAGTATTAAGTGTACACCAGAATCTGGTCTTAATATGTGACAAAATACATATGCTTTCTTCATAGCTCAATGAAAAATGATGGGGCTTCTTTGTATCACTAAAGACAAGTCATGATTATAAGCTTAAACTAGTGCTCATTAATTAGTGGCATTTCTAACATAAATAGTGAAAGTGTCATGTGTAGGAAAAATTGTACATAGCAGCCTTGGTTGAGACTCAGCTCATGGGAGGATGGTTATAGCAACTTAGCTTCAATCTGGGAGAAGAATGGAATTCCCAGATATGATAGAATGGTTATCAGGGTTCCTATTAGAATACCACAAAAAATTTCTATCTCTTGAAAGGTTCATTTCAGTCTGGATATTGTGTCTGAAGTTCTAGATCAGAGCAAGCTCTAGAAATAAAGACATTTCAGGCTTTATAACTACCCCATGAAGTGGAAACTATCTCTATCCAAGCTCTTACACCTAGTAACTATTACAAGGATTTAAACCTTGGTTTTTTGACTTCCAAGTCTGTGTTCTCAAATATTACACTATACTGCATAAAATGTCAGGGAGCAATTTTATATTTAGGCCAGGATTCAGGAGTGATTCTCTTATTTATTTATTTATTTATTTGTTTGTTTATTTGTTTATTTGTTTATTTGTTTGTTTATTCATTTATTTATTTATTTGTCAGAGAGAGAGAGAGCACAAGCAGGGGGGAGTGGCAAGCAAAGGGAGAAGCAGACTCCCTGCTGAGCAGGGAGCTCAATGTGGGGCTCGATCCCAGGACCCTGGGATCATGACCTGAGCCAAAGGCAGACGCTTAACCGACTGAGCCACCCGGGCATTCCGATTCTCTCATTTTTTAAACATGATATGAGGACAAGGGGAAAGTTGATTTCACTTTAAATTAGTTTTCAGTGGCCTAAACTGAGGCATTTGTTCATTCACTAAAGCAATTGTTGGGATACCTACGCTGTGCCAGTTGCATATGAAGATTTGAGAAGATAAATTTTTACAAAACATACCACCTATCAATTAAGATAAGATAGGATTTTTCTATCTTTTGCTATAGTTTTATGCTACCTTTTTTTTTTAAGATTTTATTTATTTGACACCAAGAGAGCACAACAGGGGGAGCGGCAGGCAGAGGGAGAAGCAGGCTTCAAGCAGAGCAAGGAGCCGGATGTGGGGCTCAATCCTAGGACCCTGAAATCATGACCCAAGCCAACTGAGCCACCCAGGCACCCCAATTTTACGCTACCTTTTTGATGTACATAAATAAAGTGTCGAGGAGGATCCAAACATATGGAGAAGAGACTGCAAGTATGGTGTTTCAGCAAACACAACCCCACAAAAGTTTTTAAAAGCCTGAAACAGTAAAAGTGTATATAGGGTACAGTGGAAATATTAGCAATAATAAACATTTTGGTTTATATGACATATGGGATTTACAAATGGGATCATTAAGAGAGGGCTCAAAATCACAGAGGGTATTGAACTCTATTTTTTTAAGATTTTATTTATTTATTTGACAGAGAGAGAGATAGCAGGAGAGGGAACACAAGCAGGGGGAGTGGGAGAGGGAGAAGCAGGCTTCCCGTGGAGCAGGGAGCCTGATGTGGGGCTGGATCCGAGGCCCCTGGGATCATGACCTGAGCAGAAAGCAGACACTTAATGACTGAGCCACTCAGGTGCCCCAGTATTGAACTCTAGACTAAGGAAAGTGCAATATAACCTGGGGCCAATACAGAATGAACAGTTCTGAGAAAAAGTGAAAGATTGAGAGTTTGGTGTTTAGTGGTTGTTGTTTTGTTTTATATATCATTTTGACTGTGTATATAAGGCTGGAAGTAGATGGGAAAAATAGGAACATTATGAGACTATTGCAGGGATGAAGTGATATGAACCTGAAGCAGATGGTAGCAAAAATGGAAAGATGAGATGTGAACGAATGGAAAAGATATTACAGGTCTTCTAAGGAACTACCTATTCTGAGGTAGCCTGTGTATTAGGAAACATGATGGATACTGCATTCTGGCAGACTGAGTTTTGTTCTCCTACCTACCAATTACCAATTACATAACTTTGACAAGTTATCTAAACAAGTTATCGTATGTCTAAAATTGAGAGGGAGTAAATTCTCAATTCATGTTAATTTACTTCTCTCTTCCTTTTGTCTCTTCATTCCAAAGATAACAATATGAGACAGTTGAGTATTAGTATTATAATCTATGTTTATAATATAAGTGTGATCGGAATTTAGAGATATGAGAGTTCCAAGGGATAGGGGAATCTTTACATGAAGCAATATTCTATGCTGGGATATAAACAGTATTGAACGAGGGGAGGGATCAGGGAATGGAACACTAGAGCTAGAGGTTTCAAACATGTTAGTTCATATTTTGGTAGGTACAATAAAATCAGCAGGTCCTAGCAAAATATCATATAAGGCTAAAGAAAAGGAAGAGTCAACATTGACAAGAAGTTTTCCAACTGGAATGATTGGATTTTCATTTGTTCTCCTTGTATAACCAAGAAGGCTAAAAAAAAAAGTCACCAGTTAGAAGGAAAATTGATGTATTTGCTTTATATACATTAAAAATGAGATATTTGAATATCCAAAGTAATTTGGTAACAGGTTATACATTTTGGTAGGCTTTTTACTAAGTTCTCATCAAGATAGTAAAAAAAAAAAAAATACAAAAAGACATAAAAACTGATAACCAATACCATTTACAACCTAAAGGTGGACCATGCGGAGTAAAATAGTGGACTAGGAAGCTCTAAGTTCCCTCCTCCAACACCAACATTGAAACAAACCAACATAAACTGAATCTTTCTGGAAAACAGAGATTTACTGTATATATCTGTTCTAACCTATATGAGGAATACCTGAAAGACTGATGCAAGGTACTTGACTCTGTTGTGCCTCCCTCAGAACTCAGGCGGGAAAAGTAGTGGGCTCTGACAATAAAAGCTGCAAGGTGAACTATAGCCCCCCCCAAGATGTTTGGGACAAGAGCTTATTGATGAATACATAATACAGATCATTTAAGGCATGGGGGAGATGCTGGGGTGAGACTCTGGGAAATGAGATCAAAAGCAACAGTGTATAGGAGAAAATTTAGAAAGTCACATACATGCTCTGACAATATACATGCCCAGAAAAGACTTCAGAAGGCCTTAAGCTTTCACCATGGGCAGATTGCCAGGATCAGAGCAAGTGTAGTTAAGAGGTAAAGAGGGTACTGGCACAGAGCCAATCTGCAAAGATTGGGAGAGGTTTTTTTCTTCTGTTTGTTTGCTTCTTCTTTTTTTTTTTTTTGAATTTTGGTGTGTTGTTTGTTTTATCTTCTGCTATTCAAGGAATCTCTGTCAAAAGATTAGCTGAACAGGAGGCAAAGGAAGAGAGACTTCAAGGATTAAATACAACAAGGAATAGTTTTACATAATTTGGAAAAATCACAAAGCAAATGGACTGCTACCACTTCCAACAATCAAAAGAAAGAAAGGAAGGAAGAAAGAAAGAAGAAAAAGAAAACAGCAAACCCTGGGGAAAGGAGAAAATCTGATTTCCAGAGTTACCCATTAAAATAGTCAAATGCCCAATTTTCTTTGTCTTTTTGTTTTTAAGATTTATTTATTTATTTATTTGAGAGAGAGAGAACGGGGGTGGGGGTCAGGGGGAGAGGAAAAGAGAGTGTTAAGCAGATTCTGGGAAGAGTATAGAGCCTGGAGCCTGATGTGGGGCTCCATCTCATGACCTGAGCCAAAACCAAGAGTGGATGCTTAAACTGACTGTGCTACCCAGGCACCCCACCTAATTTTCAACAAAAATCTTAAGATATACTAAGACATACTAAGGAAACAGAGACTGGCTCAATGAAAGGAACAGAATAAATCGACAGAAACCATCTCATTTCAATCAATCCTAAATATATATTTGTTGAATGAATAAATGACTAAAGAATGAATAAAGCAAGAAATTAAAATCCATGATGAAGAAGTAGCTATGATGAACATTATGCCATAAACAAGACAAACAGAAATTTGAAAATCAGAATAAAACAGATGGTTTTTATTGGAAAGTGCATTTTATCAAAACTGTTGACTGAAGAATGTTTCCAAAACTTCTCAACTGTATCTATACTAACTGGTCTGTTATGATTTTCTGAGAGCTAGCATGTCCACCTCCCCACATTTTTAAGTGCCAGTTAATTTCATAAGTGAATTCTATCAGACTTTTGAAAATCCCAATATAATTACATTTTAAGAGAACAGAGAAAAATAAGGGAAGTATCCAAATGCTATTTTTATTTTTATCTATATCTGTAAAAAAAAATAGAATACTGATGCAAGAATCGTGAATAAAATAAAAATATAATTCAAAAATTGTAGTAAAATAATAATTCACCAAACCCAAGTGATTTTGTTTGCATTAAAGAAATGTAAAAATGGCTCAAAATTGTAAAACATATTAATATAATTCACCATATTAAGCACAAAGCAGGAAAAAGCACACATTTCAATAAATTCTAAAAAGCCATTCAATAATGGCTAAATGTCATGAATAGAATGAAAAAAAATGATAAAAAGGAAGGAAGTATATAAGCAAACATGACATGAAGAATATCTTCAGTAAACAGTAAAATAGTAATAGGTATGTTTTCATTTTATATGTATATATATATATACACACATATACATATTATATATGCACACATAAATAACACATGCTTACATACATATGTGTATATCATGCTTAATGGTGAAGGACTAGAATTGCTTTGTATTAAAGACCAGAATTAGGCAGGAAGACTATCACCATTATTATTACTTAAATGTTTCCTGGAACTTTGGCTAATATAATTATTCAAGAGAAGAAAAAGCGACATAAATATAATAAAAGAGTAGATCAGATATGACAGTCTATAATTTTGTAATTGTGTTCTTGGACTACAAAGTGTTAGGGTCCGCATCACCTCAAAATTCATATGTTTAAGTCCTAACCCCCAATGGGAGACATGGCCTTTAACAAGGTAATTAAGATTAAATGAGGTCATAAGGGTGGGGCCCTAACCCAATCTGACTGGTGCCTTTATAATGCAAGAAAAAGAAACCAGAGTTAGGATAGGTAAATTTATGTATTTTACCAAATTTATAGATTTACATATTTTATCAAACTTTAAAAAGATTTGGTCCATTATTTCAACAAAAATTCTTTCTGCCCCTTGCTTTCTCTCCTCTCCTCATTGGACTCACATAATTTGAATACTGGTAGGTTTCATAATGTCCCGCAGGTCTCATAGAATGGTATACTTGTTACAATTCATGAACCTACATTGAACCATGACAATCACCCAAAGTCCATAGTTTAACTTAGGGTTCACTCTTGGTCCTGTACTTTCTACAGGTTTAGACAGATATATAATGATATGTATCCGCCATTATAGCATCATCCAGAGTAGTTTCACTGCCCCAGGAATTCTGTGTGCTCCACCTATTCATCCCACACAACGCCCCAGCCTATGGTGACAAAGGATCTTTTTACTGCCTCCACAGTTTTGCCTTTTCTAGAATGTCATATGGTTTTAGTCATATAGTATGTAGAATTTTCAGATTTGTTTCTTGCACTTAGTAGTATGCAATGAAACTTCCTCCATATCTTTTCATGACTTAATAGTTCATTTCTTTTTAGTGAGGAATAATATCCCATTGTTCGAATATATAACTATTAATTCACTTACTAAAGGATATCTTGGTCACTTCCACGTTTTGGAAATTACCAGTGAAGGTGATATAAACATTCATGTGCAGGTTTCTGTGTGGACATATGTTTTCAACAACTGTGGGTAAATACTAATGAGTATGATTATTGGATTATATGGTGAAAGTATGTTTAGTTTTGTAAGAAACCACTGAACTGTCTTCTCAAGTCACTGTGCCATTTTGCATTCCCGCCAGCAGTAATGAGAGTTTTTGTTGCTCTATATCCTTGCCAGCATTTGGCAGTGCTGATGTTCTGGATTTGGGCCATTCTAATAGGTGTGTATTGTTACCTTATTGTTGTTTTAATTTGTGTTTCCCTGAAGACCTGTGATGTGGAGCATCTCTTTATATGTTTATCTGCCAACTGTATATTCTCTTTGGTGAGGTGTCTGGGATGATCTTTGATTTTGTTGACCAGAGGTTTTTAGTTTTCCTCACATAGATATTGTATGTACTTGTGTTGGACTTATACTTAAGTATTTCATTTTTGGAGTGTTAATGTAAATGGTATCATGTTTTTTAAAATTCAAATTCCACTTGTTCATTGTTGGTATACAGGAAAACTTTTGACTGACTTTTTTATATTAACCTTACACCCTGCAATCTTGCTATAACTAGTTATTAATTCAGGAGTTTTTTTCTTGATTCTTTTGAATTTTCTGCAAGCTCATGATTTTTCTAAGGTTATTTTTTCTTCCTTATTTTCTTCTTTTTCTCTGCCATGTGTTCTAATTTCCCAGTACTAGTTTCCCATTCATGAATTATTTTTTCACCTTTGTTGTACATAGAGCTAGTGCCATTTTTGAGGGTTTTTTTTTTTCATTTAAATGACTGTTTCCTTTATTTACTTTCCAATTACTTATTTTTCATGTCCATCTGTTCATGATTCATAGTTGCATGCTTTTATTTCATAACTTAATTTTCTTCTTCTTGAATTTTATTTCCTTCTTTATGTCTTAAATCTAGGGTCACCAAACCCTTTCTGTAAAGAACCAAATAGTAAATATGTGAGGCTTTTCAGGCTATATGTTCTGTGCTGCAACTACTCAACTCTACCTTTATAATGTGAAAGTGATTATATTTAATAGGTAAACATAATGTGTATATTTCAAAAAAACTTTATTTACAGACACTGAAATTTGAATTTCATATAACTTTCATTTGTCACAAAATATTCTTATTTTGATTTTTTTCCCGTTAAAAATGTAAGTTGTTTTGTTTCCTGGCTCTATTAAAATATGTAGTGAATTATAGTTTAACCCATTTTTGAAGATATTAAACATATGATTTGGTGTAATTTGAATTTGATCTATTATTTGTACTTTGTTATAGGAAAATGCATTTCTCTCTCAACAGTTAAGAAATTGTATTTCTTTCTTTCTTAATTTCTTTCTTATCTGTTCTTCTATACTTTGAAATTTTACTTAGAAGGGTCATCTTGAAGGGTGCCTGGGTAGCTTAGTCGGTTAAGCGTCTGCCTGTGGCTCAGGTCATGATCTCAGGCTTCTGGGATCTAACTCCATCCAGGCTCCCTGCTCAGTGGGGAGTCTGCTTCTCCCTCTCCCTTTGCCTGTTCCCCCTCGTGCACTCACACTCTCTCTCTCAAATAAATAAATAAAATCTAAAAAAAAAAAAAAAAAAGAAGGGTCATCTCAAGTGGGATTTTCTTTTCATTCTACCCCAGAGTGACATATTAGTGACTTGGGACTCATAAGCCATGGTGATAGACAAAATATAAAAATTCCAATGTGTCAAATGCCTTTCATGTGCTTTTCTTCAGGGCCTTTGGCCATTCATTCTAGCCCAAGCTACTACCAACTTCAAAAGTGAACTATCTGAATATACCTTACCTCAGTATGCACTAGTATCCTTTATTTTCTTTGCTAAGGCTTCTTGACATTGAAGCTTATGTCAGCACATGCTCCACTGAAGTGTTAGAATTAAAATCTCAGGGGTAAAACTTTCACCAATGAAGGATAGGAGCTGGCATATAAATTCCATTTTCTCCCCAAGATGGACTTGGCCAAGATACAATTATCTGGACTCCTGCAATCCTAAGGTTCTGTAGGATTGAGAAACTAGTTGAATTTAGTGGTGGCAGGCTAAGCATCTCACCCTAGTAATGACTTTTCCTTTTTCTCTGCCTCAGTCTTCTTCTTTTCTCTTCTTCTGCTCCTGAGATATGACTCCATAATTTAAAAAAAAAATAGCACTCTGCTTCATGATTTGTTTTCTGGCAAATCCAGGATAAGACATAGTCGCTAAGCATGCAATCTGGCTAGTCTAGGTCCTTCTTTTCTGTGACTTTTTCTGCTCCTACCCACCAGTCCAATTATTAAACTTTATAAGATCAGTTGCCGAGGACAACAGTTACAGAATTTTTTCAGGTTCTTTTCATGATAGGGAGAACACTACCTCTGGCAGTCCTTGATTTCACTCATTGATCATTTCTCTAGTCCTAGTAGCAATACTCCCCCCACCCCCAGTGAGAGAGCAAGTGGCAGGAAGGGGCAGAGGGAAAGGGAGAGAGAGAATCTTCAGCAGGCTCCACACTCAGTGTGGAGCTGACACAGGGCTGGATCTCACGCCCCTGAGATCATGACCTAAGCTGAAATCAAGGGTTGGATGCTTAACTGACTGAGCCACCCATGCAACCCACTAGTAGCAGTATTTTTGTCTTCCACAGTAATTGATCTCTGCAACACTTCTATATGTTTCCAGTCCTTAAGTTCAGTGGGGCATAATGTTAACCTTAGTTTATAGCTGTTTATTTCTTTTCAGTTTCTGATCCACAAGAATGGTCAGCTTGTTTATAAGCAGCATTTTTGTTTAAGAAAGCATCTTTCATTGCGGCATGTACAGATAAGGAAAGGAGTCAAAGGTCGACTTGAAACTGTCTTATTGACTGAAAATTCCTAAACAGAGATATTTGGGTGAATAAAATATTGACCAAGCTCATAATTTGTTCATGACAAATGAAGATTCTAACAAATTTATCATTTTAAGTGTTTTTTAAGTTGCAAATTATCTGAACAAATATGCTTCTACAATTTTTTGCTGGTTATCTACAGATAGCTGCCTATCTCTTCCTGAATTCTGTACTTTTTCTTCATTATGGACTTATCTTTAAGTTGAAAAGTCTTGGCTGGAGTAAACATCCCCCACTAATAACTGTATTTCCATGAATAGGTGGCCTGAGTAATGACCCAGTGTGGCCGGCTAAACGATGGCTTACAAAGGTGTCTACATCCTAGTCCCTGGAACCCGTGAGTAGGTTATCTTACGCGGCAAAAGGAACATTAGAGATGCAATTAGGTTAAATATCTTGATGTTGGAAGGTTATCCTGGTTTTCTTGATGAGCTGAATATAATCACATGGATCTTTTTATAAAAAAGGGAGTCAGAGTAGAAGTCAGAGTAGAAGGTGTGACAATAGAAACAAGAGATTGGAGTAATGTGAGGGATAGACCATGAGCCAAGGAACACCACACAGAAGATGCAAAAGGCAAGGAAACGGATTCTTCCTTTGGAGTCTTAAAGACTCCATCCCTGGTTTGGAGAAAGAATCAGCCCTGGCTGTTTTTAAGTCCAAGATTCATTTAACGTAGCTGACATTCAGAGCTATAAGAGAATAAATGTGTGTTGTTTTGAATCAGTAAGTCTGTACTAATGTGTTTGTTACGGGAGCAATAGGAAACTAATACATATTAATACATATGGCTATACTGATGCCCTATATTTTCTCTGTCCAAAGATCCACAAATCTAGACATTCATTTTTTGAAACTTAGATACACAATACATCAAAAGCACCTTAAAGACATACCGAGGGTTTCATGCTCAAAGGCTATATTTAGTATGATAAATGGCAATCAACACTAAGCTTTATAGTTGGAGAGACAACAGAAAGTGATGAAGATAGTGGAAAAATGTTAAGGGCATGCCTTTCTAAAGGCCATCACTCAGTCCCAGCCGAATGTTGCTCTACAGGCATACAGGCTCAAAGTACCAGATCCTATTTTTTTCTTGTTCAAACGAAGCAATTTATGTGGCTTGTTATATGACATTTCCTGATTTTAAATGTCTGTAACTAAATAAAAATTAAAACATCGCCTAGACCAACACAGCAGTGTGAAAACCAAGCAAAACACATCTGTAATCAGTTGTTTTGATTGCTTATGCTACAGCTATTCTGCAATCTACATATTAGACCTTGGGAACTCTGTATCAGGAAAATATCATGATACTTAACAAGGCCTGCTTTGGGGGAAGTAAACTACTCTTTATATAACTGCTTTTAAGCCAATTTTTTTTTCACTAGATTAAGGTCAATTTCAGTGTCTAATTATAAAAAAAATCTAATAATCAGTCATATACTTTTACTATTTTAACAAGTGACTTGTAAAATTCTCAGACTTCTTTACAAATGACATCATTTTGGTTGCATAGATGGTGCCACAGAAGACCACATAGTCTCTGGAACCAAGGAGCAACGGACATTTTAGAAAGACCATTTAGTATTCTGATTCGCATAATTCCCCACAGAAAACAAGCCTGTGAAACTTCAGAACAGAAGTAACTAGAGAGTACGCCTCCTGGAGAGGGAGTGGGGCAGAAAGAGAAGAGCTAATTGGTGATGGCACCACAGCAGGTGTTCTCCCTCAAGGACAACGATGACACTGCTCATACAGTCAGAGACCGACTCATGTGCTCCTTGGAAAAGCTTGCACAGATTCCTTTTTGTAAATAAGTCAAGTGTCTACATCTGCTACAAACAAATCTGTGCTTTAAAGAGTGCTTCACAGCCTAAGGGCCCTAGTAACAAAGGCAGAATAAAAGTTTGTCAAGTTGCTAACACTCATTTTGTACCAAGTAGGCTTAAAAGCTCAGGTGTGGTCAATTATCAAGAAAGAAGGAAATGAGTCAGAGGCATTAAAAGAGGAATCTCAACAGCCACGGAGTTTCATAAAAAGAAACAGAAATACCTTCGATGTTTGAATATTAATCATTGCATGGTTACTCTCTGGAAGGGTCAGAAAGTAAACTGCCTGCCTAGGGAATCACAGCATGTGCTCTAGCCATCTGCTGACAGTGTCTACAAGTATGGATATACTTCATATTTCCCTTCGTCTTCAAGGAAAATTATTTCCGTATTGATAGCTGAGTCATAGAAAGAACCAATATTTAAAAGAGGAAGTACAAGTTTTCTCTGTGTTTTGGTAACGCCACATTCATGCACGATTTCTTTTTTTCGCACAAATAACTTGAATACACAGAAGTAAATCCTTTGAATTCTCCTGGAACTACTTGCTGTGATGTCAGAAAGAGGCAAATCCTGGAGATAAATGTTAGCGTCATGGAGTCTTTCATTTGTAACTTATTTCTGAGCAAAAGGCTATGGTTGTATTTAAAATATCTTCTCTCCCTCTGCTTCTCTCTCTCTGTCTCTCTCTCTCCCCCTCTGTCTCTCATGAATAAATAAATAAAATCTTTAAAAAAAAAAAAAAAGGCGCCTGGGTGACTCAGTGGGTTAAGTGTCTGCCTTAGGCTCAGGTCATGATCCCAGAGTCCTGGGATCAAGTCCCACATCGGGCTCCCTGCTCCTTGGGAGCCTGCTTCTCCCTCTGCTTCTCTCTCTCTCTCCCCCTCTGTCTCTCATGAATAAATAAAGAAAATTTAAAAAAAATAAAGAAAAAAAATAAAATATCTTCAAAATATCATAGAAGCACTCAACCAAAATTTACAGGGTAAGGATTGATTAGGGGATTAATCCAGTCATTTGGCAAACTACAACGAAACCCTGTAGTAGGTGATATGGGGGAAAAAACCAGACACGGTACTGAAGGCAGACTCCTAGAGTCTAGGAAAAACAATAACAACAGATATAATGATGATTATTTATCATGTAGCATTTATTAGGAACATTATATACATAATCACATTTAATCATTGAAATGATCCTGTAAGACATATATCATCATGCTCCTTACACAAATATTGAATTTGACACTCACAATGAATTAGTGATTTACCCGAGGTCATACAGTATGTGAATGGCAGGACTAGATTCAAACCTACATTTATCTGACCACAGATCCCATTGGATAGCTATCCAGTTGTTCTGTGTGGGGATCCCCCACTCCACCTTCTTGCCGACATCACTGTGGAACTATTTTTTTAAAGGTATTCTCTCGTAAGCTAAAATGGAACTATGTGCTCAAAGGGAAAGAAACCTCTTCAATCCTTAGTGGAACGATTTATTAAAACATTACCAAGACACATAGCTCTAAATCTAGAACATGGAGATCTTTTGATTTCCATCTTATTTGGAAATCTGCCTGATACAAACAAGTATTAACTGAAGATAATATAGTTAGATGGGTGGTTCTGCCCTTTAATATTCTGGCTGCAGATCCAATTCTTTGAGGAATTAAAAAATGACTGTCCTTTTCTTACAGTCTTTACAAGAAATGTAGCTCTAGAAACAATTCAAAGCCTACCCATCTTTCTTATGAATCCCCAAACCTCCCCTATTAATCTCAAAATGCTTGCAGATATTGTAAAAGATCACATTTGAAATAGAACTGTACTGAAATTAAGAAAAAAGAAAAGGGATAAACTCAATTACCCTAAATCTGTGAAAATAGGCAAAGAGGACACAAAACTCCTTCTGGGAGAAAAGTTACCTCCTTTCTCGGCACAGTTGAGATGTAAATTTTCTCCCCTGTCTTCTCTGGGATCCAAGAGCCTTGGACCCAACCAAGTTCAGTCTCCCTGAACTTCAAGGAGATGACTTACCAGAATGGGGGGAAAGGGGAGATAACTGGAAACACACTGGGCAAACAGAAAATCTCAAAAGCCTTCTCCAAAAATATTAGTAAAAAGTTTTAGCTACCTGAGTGGGTAAATTTAACTTAGTCCATAGGCCAGAAACACAATTTGGATTCCAGCTATTCTTTTATAAACCTAGTGAGTTTTGTGTTATTATACTTGACATGTGGCTAAAATATTTAAATGAAAGCCATAAGACCTCTCTTTGTGATTGTCTGTAGGGTTTGTGTATGTATGTGGAATATTTTTCTACCTCCTGTTGGTAGTGCCAAAATTAATTTGTAAAAGCTCTATTTAATAGGCATAAAGAAAAATAAACACTTAAATAAATGAAATATTCTCTTAGAAAAGTGAGAACTAATCCAAATGCTTTTCAAGTTCACATGGCCTTGGTAATCTCTAGCAAATAAGAACACCAATAGTTTAATAAAACAAAACAAAAAACAACACAAAAAATGAGGATACCTTCATGTTTGTCAGCATTAAACACATGCACACATATGTCAAAGAACAAGAATGTGTCCCCTAAAAGGTCCTTCTAGCTGGATTTAGAATCAAATTGACATGAGAGAGATTAACAGAAGAAAACTGGGGACACCTGGGTGGTTCATTCGGGTAAGTGTCCAACACTTGATTTTGGCTCAGGTCATGATCTCAGGGTCATGGGATAGAGCCCTGCATGGGAGGGGGGGTGAGAGGTGGAGCCTGCTTAAGATTCTCTCTCTCCCTCTGCCCCTTCCCCCTCAAACAAACAACAAAAAAGAAACACAGGAGAAAATCAAATTTAATAGGTGTATGTCTGGGGAATCCATGTAGACATGAAATTACAAAAACAGTGAGGTGACATGAAGTTTATGTGAGCTGAGGAGAGGAGTAGGCACCTGAGGATTCAAAGGGGAGAAAGCGGTTTAGCAAGAAGGTGAAAGGTGCTTGGAAAAAACAAGGTTGCCCTATTAAGCAGAGGAGTTCCTTAGGTAAAGGAGAGTCTCTTCCTGTCATAGGCTCTCTTTTAAAATGTAAATGTAGGCAGTTGAAGACCAAGAAGTGAGCTTTTCCTCCATCTGCTGGGGTTTGATTGCTTTTAATGCAAAATAATATTCATGCCCAAGAGGCCCAACTTGGGGTAGCCTGCCCTTGGCCCCTACACATTTAACATTTAATCTACCTAGGTTTAATAGAGAGATGTTATCTTTTTGTTACAAAATTTATCAGCAAGGAAAACAACTTAAGATGATAGCTAGCTGTTTAATATTTCATGAAACTGTCATGACTAATACAAGCAAAATTGTTAGAAACAACTGAATTAGATAGATTTAAGTGGGATAAAAGTTATAAATGAACTTTTCAACAGTTATGCTTTATAAGATCTTTATAATATGTCTACTTAAAAATAATTCCTAAATCTCTTTGGTAACATACACCCTTAGAGTTTTGCCAAGTTAAGTTAAATGATGGATAGTCGTTGATTATCTAGATCATTTTCAAAAAAGATAAAATAATGAAGCATTAATTGCTGAATATAAGTTTATGTTTATCTACTTTTTGCTTCTAAATTTTTACAGAGACTAAAGATACTTAGGTCTCTTTATTAGTAGACATTTGGGTCTGTTAGTAAACATATCCTGTGCCACATTTAAAAATAGTGCTACGAGGAAGCATACACTAATGTGGGAAACAAAGGCAGAAGAAAAAATATTAAATTTCCTTATTACCTACAGCCCACTGACAAGTCCTTGAAACAGGCAGAGTGACATTCCTCTAGGGACTCAACTGCCTCCATGTTAATACTTTGCTAAGGGCAAAAGGCAATTCTAGCCTGACCCCGCCCCCCAATCCTGTAAATCTACTTTAACGTGTAAGAATTCCTTTAGAAACTTCCTTTATCTCTAAACCCCCCAAGACATGTGTTGGCAATCATCCCCCAAGCATATGGCCTAACGATATACATCTGAAGGGTCTCATGACTAAGGTTTTATTAGACAGTAATAAATGACCTTTTCCCAACACTAGCTAGCCCTCTCAAGATCCTGGAAACCTTGCTTCCAAAATTCCTTAGAGAATTATGCTCTCCCTAACCCCCTCCCAACTTGCCAGTATATAATGGACCACTCCTCATGACCCCGGGGCAGCTCTTTCTGCCCACCAGTCCTGTCCCGTGCTTTAATAAAATCACCTTTTTGCACCAAAGACGTCTCAAGAATTCTTTCTTGACTGTCGGCTTCGAAGCCTAATAACATCTTTCCTACATCATACACTACAGAAATTTGTGCATCCATATATTTGCTAGTCTACAGAATGCTGGTGTGACAGTTCACAATTTCTTACTTCCTAGTTTTCTCTAGAAATTAAGGGTATTAGGGATTAAGAATTCTAATTAATATATGTCATTAAAATTACTAGAAATAATAATAATGAAGGATAGCTGGAAGAAAGGCAGGGACAAGGGGCCCTTGCCCTAAAAGGAAACCACCCTTAAAAGGATTTTATACCACCCTGGAAGGAGCCCTCCACCCTCCCACATGATAGGCAGATGACAAAAACCTGACTGGATCACAGACACATGGAGGATTAATCAGATTAAAACAGCGCACCAGCAAACCCATAAAAACCCCTAGATCTAAATCAGCAACTCTCTCAAGTCCCCTCTCTCTTTGGGAGCTTCGTACTAAACTTTGCTTTACTATCCTCAATAAACTTTGCTTTGTTGCCCACCACTCTTCATCTGGTCTACCTCTTCATTCTTCGAAGAGGCATGACCAAGAACCACAGGCACTAAAGGAAAAGAAATCCTGTAACAACTGGGGACACAACTCTGTATGTAAAGTATGCAAGTATAGTAAGAAGTGTTTTTGGTAAGAAAAGCTATAAGGTACAGAAGATTTTTTTTTTTTTTAAGCCCTAAGGTATGACAGATGTACTCTCCTTAAAGGAAAAGAGAGCAATTTTTCTTAGAGTAAAATAACTGATTATTCCAGAATGAGAGAAAGAAGAATAAAGAAGCACTAAATATAAATAGAAAGGGGGAAGGGGAGAGAGTGAAGGATGGGGGAGAGGGAGGGAAGAGGGCCAAAAAGGAGGGAGGAAGAGAGGGAAAGAGAGAGAGAGGTTTTCATGTATTATTACACAAGATTTTTTTATCTGCTAAGTAATTCACTTAGAAAATGAAGATTTTGTGTCTTATCAATACAATTGCCTGTGTCTCATGTTGTCTTTACCAGGTCACTGATGACTTAAGAAAACTGAATCTTTCTATTAAAAAAAGCTAAACTGTCTTTGACTATGTAACCGTGTATTTGCCTTTGAAATCTTTTAATTGTCACATTGATTAAATAGATAACTATTTTTCACAGTAACCTGTGATCCTATTTAATCAAGTATTTTAAAACTTTGGATATTTTTTAAAAGATTTTCTTTATTTGAGAGAGCACAAGACGCAGAGCTACAGGCAGAGGGAGAGGGAGAAGCAGACTTTCTGCTGAGCAGGGAGCTCTTTCCTGATGAAAAGAAGAGATGCTAAACTAATTAGGCTTATTGGTTATGTTAAATTGCATAGGAAGTATTTTCAAATAAGGAATGCTGCTCTACCTTCTTTAGGTTATATTTGTATGGTCATATTCGTATTAACATGTGTTCCAGAAAATACATAAAACTTCTAAGATATTTGTCAACATCCTTACTGTTCATATAAGTAGTCATAGTTCCAAATATTATCTTAAAATGTTGGTAGTCACAGAAATAACCAAGTTTCCTTTTTAGTTACATTAGAGATAACTCTCATCAGATCCTTACCCAAGGCCATTTTTAAGTCATTCACAGTTAGTGTTTACTCTGATGCTTTCCTGAAAGCTATTGCCAGCAACTACAGACAAAAGTGCTCATCCTCAAAGAGAGATTGTTGGAAAAGACTGTGACAGGTATAGGATTTGGATAACTTTAAGATGATACCATTGAACTGGGTAAGAGTTTGCAATAATCTCATGGAAAAAACTGACTCAAAACTGCGAACCCAAGATCAAGGAAAACAATTTAATCCAATTGTACTAAATGAATTGATGAGATGATTACAATTTTTTGGAAATTTTGTTTGAAAAATGATTGGTTATTTAATATTTTGTTTTCCAAATTTAAAGAAATCTTTTTTTCTCAAGCTATTTATGACTCACAGATATTTGGTAAATTATACCTTGGCAAACAGAATTGAAACTTTCTCCTCACTACCTTTTCCCTCCACAATTCAGAAAACTCTTAGTGAGTATTCTTTTTTTAAGGCAATGTCCCTATTTGCATAATTACACTAAGAATTTGTTCACCTTGTAATAGGGACACAATTGGAGACATTCTCCTAGTTTCCTCAAATATCTGACTACAACTCACCAAACTGTAGTGGCCACTTTTCAACAACCAGCTTGAACAATGGAAACCTGAGTAAGTACGAAAGGCTCACAGTGACCCCCTGGCTGAATCCAGACAGGCCCACTCAACGACTCACCTCAGAGTATCCATAGATCCTAACTAACCAATGGGCTACTTACAACCAGGCACAGTTAACAAAAAAGGGAAAATTCCATACACTCTCATCCTCCAAAGCTGAAGAGAAAGCTTACAGGGAACAAAAGCTCCCGAGAGGGGCACCTGGGTGGCTCAGTCATTAAGCAGACGTCTGCCTTCGGCTCAGGTCATGGTCCCAGAGTCCTGGCATCGAGCCCCGCATCAGGCTCCCTACTCAACAGGAAGCCTGCTTCTCCGTCTCCCACTCCCCCTGCTTGTGTTCCTTCTCTCTTTCTGAGTCTCTGTCTGTCAAATAAATAAATAAAATCTTAAAAAAAAAAAAAAAAAAAGCTCTGGAGAGCAAACCTGAGCAGATTACTTAGCCTGACAGGCAAGGGCGGGGCAATTCCGCCACCGGCAAAGACATTTGGGAATCACGGCAACAGGCCCCTCCCCCAGAAGATCATCAAGAACAGCCCTCCCAGACCAAGTTTACCTATCAATGAGAACAGCAGAACTCCAGCACTAGGGGAATACAGCACATAAAAGTCATGGCTTTTTTCCCATGATTCTTTAGTCTTTCAAGGTTAATTTTTTTAACTTTTTCTTTTTTTTTAATTTTTCTTTTTCCCTTTTTCAACCAACATCTTATCAATTCCCTTTTTAAAAAATCTTTATTTTTCATTTTTAGAGTCATATTCTATCCCTTCATAGTAGTTAACCTCATTTTTGGTATATATATATATATATATATATATATAAGTTGTCCTCTCTTTAAAATTTTGGGATACAGTTTCTTCTAACAGACCAAAATATACCCTGAATTTCTAGTGTATGACTCTGTTCTAGTCTCCTGCCTGATCACATTCTCTCCTTTTTTTTTAAAAAAAATCCTCTTCTTTCTTTTTTTAACCAACTTCTTATCAATTCCTTTTTTTATAGATTAGATTTTTATAAAATCTTTTAAAATTTTCATCTTTACAGTCATATAACATCCCTTCATCATATTAACCCTTATTGTCATACATATATACATTTTTCTTTCTTTAAAATTTTGGGAGGCACTTTCTTCTAACAGACCAAAATGTGCCCCAAATCTAGTGTGTGGCACTGATCTATGCACCAGCCTGATCATATTTGATCATATTCTGGTTTTTTGTTTGTTTGTTTCTTTTTCTTTTTCTTTTCTTTTTTCTTTCTTTCCCTTTCTTTTGCCCTGGATTCAGGTCTCTTCTGATTTGTTTAGTGTATATTTTTCTGGGGACGTTATTACCCTGTTAGCATTTTGTTCTCTCATTCATCTATTCTCCTCTGGACAAAATGACAAGATGGAAAAAATCACCTCAAGAAAAAAGAACAAGAGGCAGTACTGACTGCCAGGGATCTAATCAACACGGACGTTAGTAAGATGTCGGAACTAGGGTTCAGAATGATGATTTTAAAGATACTCGCTGGGATTGAAAAAAGCATGGAAGATATTAGAGAAACCCTTTCTGGAGAAATGAAAGAACTAAAGTCTAACCAAGTCGAAATAAAAAAGGCTATTAATGAGGTGCAATCAAAAATGGAGGCTCCAACTGGTAGGATAAATGAGGCAGAAGAGAGAATTAGTGATATAGAAGACCAAATGATGGAAAATAAAGAAGCTGAGAAAAAGAGAGATAAACAACTACTGGATCACGAGGGCAGAATTTGAGAGAGAAGCAATAGCATAAGACAAAACAATATTAGAATAATTGGGATCCCAGAAGAAGAAGAAAGAGAGAGAGGGGCAGAAGGTATATTAGAGCAAATTATAGCAGAGAACTTCCCTAATGTGGGAAGGAAAGAGGCATCAAAATCCAGGAGGCACAGAGAACCCCCCCCAAAATCAATAAAAATAGGTCAACACCCCGACATCTAATAGTAAAACTTACGAGTCTCAGAGACAAAGAGAAAATCCTGAAAGCAGCTTGGGACAAGAAGTCTGTAACCTACAATGGTAGAAACAGTAGATTGGCAAAAGACCTATCCACAGAGACCTGGCAGGCCAGAAAGGACTGGCATGATGTATTCAGAGCATTAAATGAGAAAAATATGCAGCCAAGAATACTATATCCAACTAGGCTGTCACTGAAAATAGAACGAGAGATAAAAAGCTTCCAGGACAAACAAAAGCTAAAGGAATTTGCAAACACGAAACCAGCCCTACAAGAAATATTGAAAGGGGTCCTCTAAGCAAAGAGAGAGCCTAAAAGCAACATAGACCAGAAAGGAACACAGACAATATACAGTAACAGTCACCTTACAGGCAATACAATGGCACCAAATTCATATCTTTCAATAGTTACCCTGAATGTAAATGGGCTAAATGCCCCAATCAAAAGACACAGGCTATCAGATTGGATAAAAAAACAAGACCCATCGCTATGCTGTCTGCAAGAGACTCATTTTAGACCCAACGACACCCCCAGATTGAAAGCGAGGGGGTGGAAAACCATTTACCATGTTAATGGACACCAAAAGAAAGCTGGGGTGGCAATCCTTATATCAGACAGATTAGATTTTAAACTAAAGACTGTAATAAGAGATGAGGAAGGACACTGTATCCTACTTAAAGGGTCTATCCAATAAGAAGATCTAACAATTGTAAATATCTATGCCCCAACATGGGAGCAGCCAATTATATAAGCCAATTAATAACAAAAGCATAGAAACATATTGACAACAATACAATAATAGTAAGGGACTTTAACATCCTCCTCACTGAAATGGACAGATCATCTAAGCAAAAGATCAACATGGAAATAAAGACTTTAAATGACACACTGGACCAAATGGACTTCACAGATATATTCAGAACATTCCATCCCAAAGGAACAGAATACTCATTCTTCTCTAATGCCCATGGAACGTTCTCCAGGATAGATCACATCCTAGGTCACAAATCAGGTCTCAACCGGTACCAAAAGATTGGAATCATTCCCAGCATATTTTCAGACCACAGTGCTTTGAAACTAGAACTCAATCACAAGAGGAAAGACAGAAAGAACTCAAATACATGGAGGCTAAAGAGCATCCTACTAAAGAATGAATGGGTCAACCAGGAAATTAAAGAAGAATTTAAAAAATTCATGGAGACAAATGAAAATGAAAATGAAAACACAACTGTTCAAAATCTTTGGGATGCAGGAAAGGCAGTCCTAAGAGTAAAGTATATAGCAATATGAGCCTTTCTCAAGAAACAAGAAAGGTCTCAAAAACACAACCTAACCCTAAACCTAAAGGAGCTGGAGAAAGAACAGCAAATAAAGCCTAAACCCAGCAGGAGAAGAGAAATAATTAAAGATCAGAGCAGAAATCAATGAAGTAGAAACCAAAAGAACAGTAGAACAGATCAATGACACTAGGAGCTAGTTCCTTGAAAGAATTAACAAGGTTGATAAACCGCTGCCCAGACTTATCAAAAAGAAAAGAGAAATGACCAAATAAATAAAATCATGAATGAAAGAGAGATCACAACCAACACCGAAGACATACAAACAATTATAAGAACATATCATGAGCAACTATATGGCAGCAAATTAGATAATCTGGAAGAAGTAGATGCATTCCTAGAGATGTATCAACTACCAAAACTAAACCAGAAAGAAATAGAAAACCTGAACAGACCTATAACCACTAAGGAAATTGAAGCAGTCATCAAAAATCTCCCAACAAACAAAAGCCCAGGGCCAGATGGCTTCCCAGGGGAATTCTACCAAACATTTAAAGAATTAATATCTACTGTTCTGAAACTGTTCCAAAAAATAGAAATGGAAGGAAAACTTCCAAACTCATTTTATGAGGCCACCATTACCTTGATCCCAAAACCAGACAAAGACCCCATCAAAAAGGAGAATTACAGACTAATATCCCTGATGAACATGGATGCAAAAATTCTCACCAAAAGACTAGCGAATAGGATCCAACAGTACATTGAAAGGATTATTCACCACAACCAAGTGGGATTTATTCCTGGGCTGCAAGGTTGGTTCAACATCCACAAATCAACCAATGTGATACAATACATTAATAAAAGAAAGAACAAGAAACTTATGATCCTCTCAATAGATGCAGAAAAAGCATTTGACAAAGTACACCATTTTTGACTAAAACTCTTCAGAGTGTAGGGATAGAGGGTACATACCTCAATATCATAAAAGCCATCTATGAAAAACCCACAGCGAATATCATACTCAATGGAGAAAAACTGAGAGCTTTCCCCTAAGGTCAGGAACACGGCAGGGATGTCCACTATCACCACTGCTATTCAACATACTACTAGAAATCCTAGCCTCAGCAATCAGACAACAAAAAGAAAGAAAATGCATCTGAATTGGCAAAGGAGAAGTCAAACTCTCACTCTTTGCAGATGATATGATACTTTATGTGAAAAACCCAAAAGGGTCCACTCCAAAACTGCCAGAACTCATACAAGAATTCAATAAAGTGGCAGGATATAAAATCAATGCACAGAAATCAGAGGCGTTTCTATACACCAAAAACAAGACAGAAGAAAGAGAAGTTAAGGAGTCGATCCCATTTACAATTGCACCCAAAACCATAAGATACCTAGGAATAAATCTAACCAAAGAGGCAAAGAATCTGTACTCAGAAAACTATAGAACAAGAATACTCATGAAAGTTGAGGAAGACACAAAGAAATGGAAAGAGGTTCCATGCTCATGGATTGGAAGAACAAATATTGTGAAAATGTCAATGCTACCTAGAGCAATCTGCACATTTAATGCAATCCCTATCAAAATACCATCCCCTTTTTTCAAAGAAATGGAACAAAGAATCCTAAAATTTTATGGAACCAGAAAAGACCCCGAATAGCCAGAGGAATGTTGAAAAAGAAAAGCAAAGCTGGCAGCATCACAATTCCGGACTTCAAGCTCTATTACAAAGCCATAATCATTAAGACAGTATGGTACTGGCACAAAAACAGACACATAGATCAATGGAACAGAATAGAGAGCCCAGAAATGGACCCTCAACTCTATGGTCAACTAGTCTTCGACAAAGCAGGAAAGAATGTCCACTGGAAAAAGACAGTCTCTCCAACAAATGGTGTTGGGAAAATTGGACAGCCACATGCAGAAGAATGAAACTGGACCATTTCCTTACACCACACACAAAAATAGACTCAAAATGGATGAAAGACCTAAATGTGAGACAGGAATCCATCAAAATCCTTGAGAAGAACACAGGCAGCAACCTCTTCAACCTCAGCCACAGCAACTTCTTCCTAGACATATCGCCAAAGGCAAGGGAAGCCAGGGCAAAAAGGAACTATTGGGATTTCATCAAGATAAAAAGCTTTTGCACAGCAAAAGAAACAGTCAACAAAACCAAAAGACAACCAACAGAATGGGAGATGATATTTGCAAATAACACATCAGCTAAAGGGCTAGTATCCAAAATCTATAAAGAACTTATCAAACTCAACCCCCAAAGAACAAATAATCCAATCAAGAAGTGGGCAGAAGACATGAACAGACATTTCTGCAAAGAAGACATCCAAATGGTCAACAGACACATGAAAAAGTGTTCAACATCACAGCATCAGGGACATACAAATCAAAACCTCAATAAGATACCACCTCACACCAGTCAGAATGGCTAAAATGAACAAGTCAGGAAATGACAGATGTTGGCGGGGATGCAGAGAAAGTGGAACCCTTCTACACTGTTGGTGGGAATGCAAGCTGGTGCAGCCACTCTGGAAAACAGTATGGAGGTTCCTCAAAAAGTTGAAAATAGAGCTACCCTATGACCCAGCAATTGCACTACTGGGTATTTACCCCAAAGATACAAATGTAGTGATCTGAAGGGGCATGTGCACCCCAATGTTTATAGCAGCAATGTCCACAATAACCAAACTATGGAAAGAGCCAAGATGTCCATCAACAGATGAATGGATAAAGATGTGGCATACATATACAATGGAATACTATGCAGCCATCAAAAAACCTCCAAAATCTTGCTATTTGCCACAACGTGGATGGAACTAGAGGGTATTATGCTAAGCGAAATAAGTCAATCAGAGAAAGACAAGTATCACATGATCTCACTGATATGAGGAATTTGAAAAACAAGGTAGAGGATCACGGGGGAAGGGAAGAAAGAATGAAACAAGATGAAACCAGAGAGGGAGACAAACCATAAGAGACTCTTAATCTCAGGAAACAAACTGAGGGTTGCTGGAGTGGTGGGGGGTGGGAGGGATGGGGTGGCTGGGTGATAGACATTGGGGAGGGTATGTGCTATGGTGAGCACTGTGAATTGTGTAAGACTGATGAATCACAGACCTGTACCTCTGAAGCAAACAATACATTATATGTTTAAAAAAAAAAAAGAAGATAGCAGGAAGGGAAGAATGAAGGGGGAAAATCGGAGGGGGAGACGAACCATAAGAGACTATGGACTCTGAGAAACAAACTGAGGGTTCTAGAGGGGAGAGGGGTGGGGGGACGGGTCAGCCTGGTGATGGGTATTAAGGAGAGCACGTATTGCATGGAACACTCCGTGTTATACGCAAATGATGAATCATGGAACACTACATCAAAAACTAATGATTTAATGCATGGTGATTAACATAACATAAAAAAAAAAGGTTGTTTTTCCCTCTAGCAAGGCATTAACATTAAGATAGTTGGGAGCTTCCTGGAGGAACATTACATTCTGCCTGCCTCAAGTATCTGTCAATGGGCTGCAGGTTATAAGGGCATTTAATTGTATCTACATTTCCTTCTGGAAGCTAGGTTATTGATAGAAATGCTTTGTTCTTTTAGATTGCTAAGACATTTGTAAACTGAGGGAGACTCTTGTCTTGCAGGATTGTGATCTCTATAAGTTAACTTTCTGTTTTTCCTTTCCTTAGCTTTAGGGCAGCCAGGAATGCATGAGAAATGTCACATATATACCGTGTGTGTAGGGGGGTGGGGTGTCAACTTCTGCTTTGTCCTCAGTTTGCCTTCTGTTTCCTCATCACAGACCACCCTACCTTGGGCATCAGAGGTGGGGTCTTTTTATGGCAGTCACATTGCAACCACAAAGAATGAACAGACCCCAAAGAAGAAGTAAGCCATTAAAGATGTTATCACCAGTCCTTACTCAAACCAAGATGTCACAGAATGTTAAGGCCACAAGCTCCCTCATCAGTTCTAAGTAAAAGACTGTCAGTGGAGGCCCACGTTGGCAACGCCGTCAGGACCCCTCTTACTCCTGAGAGCTTTGTCTGTATCCTTGACTCATAAAATTCTATTGCTTTACTCACTCTCCTTTGTCCGCGAGATTCATTCTTCGGCTTCGTGAGACAAGAAACTCACTCTATTGCTTCAACAAGATGACACCATCAAAGGCATTCAAACCGCACAAGATGTTTTGAGCTCAATTCTAGAAGTCCCCACTGGCTGCTCTTCAGATTTAGAAACTAGCAACCTACCACTCACTTTCTGAACTGTGAAACTTAAGTAAAGTACAAAAGCCAAGAAATAAAGGGTGGTAAGATATGCAACTCCAGAACATGCCTCTTTAGCATAAAGATAATTTTGAGCTGAATGTTTTGGAAAACAGTGACACAGAAGAAGCTATGAAAACAGAGTAGAACTTACACTTTTGTAAGGGGCATTTACAATTATAAAGGAAATTTCCATTTGTAAGAGTGTCACCCTCTCTGACTGGAAGAGAACAAATAAATCACAAGAGATTCTTGTCAATGGAGAAGGAATCAATTTAAATCTGTATAACAAACTTTATTTTTGTTTACCATACTTTTTTTGTTTACTCCCATACCTTGTGCCCTCCACACACCCTTTGTTCTTTGTTTTTAGCTTAAGATGATATTTAAACCTGAATTCTATGTATGGAGAGTATTACTGAATAGGAAAGTATTTGTGGAAGCTTTCTATTACTTCCTTTGAAAGAATAGAAATCACTGATTTTTTAACTTGTAATTTCCCTTCTGAATTAGGGTATCTTGGATGAGGCTACAAAGTACCATGTCACACATTTTGTCCTTTATCTGCTTCTTGTCTTTTCCAAGGTCTTACCTTAAGCAGAATCATTGCAGCAAAGGTAGAATCAAAAACCCACTCATCTGAGAAAGCACGTACTGTACTTGCATGTACTAACCTAGTCAGCACAGATGTAGCCAAAACTTCCCACCAAGATTCAAATAAACAGCACAAGGAGAGATGATACTAGTGTTCACATTCTACCAATATCCTGAAGAATCTCTTTTGATCCTGATCTTTGAATAGCAAATTGTCCAGTCCTCCAGCTCTTATTTCTTATGGAAATTATGTGGAAAACATTGTTTCTCAGAAACAAAATTGCATTTTCACCTTTACCAAGCAAAATGATCTTGATTCATTTAAATTACTTCATATACTTTAAATACTTTAAAGAGAAGTAAACTCATTTGGGAATATAAGGCAGGAGTGGGATCGTCCCAGTAGGATCTGGGCAATCCTTTCAAGTAAACTTGCTATCTGCACTCAAGAACTGACAATACATTCATAAACTGAAAAAAAGATCACATGAGCCCATGGGTACAAGTATGTGTGTGCAAATACGCACCATGATAAAGAAATAAGAGGTAGTACAGAGAGAAGGCAAAGGAGTTTAGTGGGTAAAATCGTAAAAGTTTTCATGGAAGGGATGAGTTTAATGCCAGGTTTAGTGAGATATAAAACGTGAATTGTTAAAGTGGTCCTTCCTGGATTCCCCTTGGCCAGAGTGATACATGAAATACTTGAGATACTTCTGAAGAGATAATAGGACACCCTAATTAGATCTCTGTTAGCAGAGCATGAAGAAAATGAATAGGAATGGCGATGGCCTCAACTGTAGGCAGGATTAAAATTTGATATCACAAATCCAAGAAGGTATGGACCAAACTATTTTAATTCAGGTAGCCATCAACACTTGAAAAGTCTGATATGAAAGAGATTGGGCTAGATTCATTAATTCAAGGAATGTTTATTGAGCACTTACTATATACCATGGAGCCTTCTAGGTTCAGGGAATATGTCAGTGAAGCATACAGGCAAAAATCTTTGCCCTTCCAAAGTTTATATTCTATAGTGTGGCGAGAAAGACAATAAGCATAAGAAGCATATTATAGTATATGTTAGAAGTTAATAGAAGCTGTGGGGAAAAATAAACAGGAAGTCATCACAGAGAAAATAGCATTTTATTTTATTTATTTTTTGTTAAAGATTTTATTTATTTATTTGACACAGAGAGAGAAAGCACAAGTAGGCATAGCGGTAGGCAGACAGAGAGGGAGAAGCAGGCTCTCCACTGAGCAGGGGGCCGGACATGGGGCTCGATCCCAGGACCTGGGGATCATGACCTGAGCCAAAGGCAGCCACCCAACCGACTGAGCCACCCAGGCACCCCAAGAAAATAGCATTTTAGTAAAGTCTTGAAAGAGTTGTGGGCTAGAAGTAACATTAACTTTTCTGGCAGTGAGTGGTGGTTGGCTGGCTCAGTCAGTAGAGCTGGTAACTTGATCTCAGGGTTGTGAGTTCAAGCCCCATGTTGGGTGGAGAGATTACCTAAATTTTTTTGAAAATCTTAAAAAAAATATTTCTGGCAGTGATAGACCTAGCATCTGGAGAAAAATAGGGTGCTATAGAAGGGCATTTGATTTAAGAAATTAACTGAGGAAAAAGTTTCTGCAATCCCTAGAAGTCTAGAGAATTGAGGATTCACTGGACAAGTAGTGCCTGTTCACTTGAGGCAAAAGTAGAACCAGGTGTCAACACCCAAAAGCAAAATTGAAGTGAACAAAATAGCAGTAGCCAGCCATCTTCATCAAGGTATTAGATTAAATAAATGACATTGTGCCTCCTGGGGCTCTGTTCACCTCAATGCCCTTGTCCAGTGGGTGATAGCCATCTGAGGATTATATCTAGTTCTTACTTGCTAGTTTGGAGGAAACAGTTTGAAGTGGTCTTAGATAATGGACAAGCAGAGATAAAGGTGGGTGGGTTTCTATAGGGCAAGTCCTGGGTTCTCAAGAGTTCTCTTGTAGCAGTTTCTTACTTATTTGTCAAATTCAGACGGGTGTATGTGAAGGAAAGAGTCTGCTTTCTTTTATGTTCTGCTTTTAAGAAGAGAACTGGACTAAGCACATGCTTGTCTTTAATACCAATAATCTGACAATACTTCTTCCTGGATCAAGGAAAACGTTTTGAGCCTCCTCTTTGTTTTCCTAACTGTATTAATGTTGCTTGTTGCATTAAAAAAAAGTTGTTTGAAATGAATTGCAAATGTCATGCTAATTCTTTCATTACCTTTTAAAATAGTCAACAGCATAAACATATTTGAAGGCTTTAATGTGTACATGTGCTGGATTTAGTTTAATCAATAAGATTATAATAAACAGTAATTTTGCACACATTTACTTAAAAAATTAAAGATATTAAATTAATTGTCAAATTAGTAAAGCATTGCTTAAAGACTTGAGATGTTTCAAACTGGAGAACAATGAAATCTTTGCAAGATATTATATTGCAAGTATTCAAATTAAACTACTCCATGAGATTTGTAAAAGGTTTGCTATAGAATAGACTTAGGCAAAGGAAAACTAACTTGTACTCCTTTCTAAGTTATAAAATAATCTGAGAGAATCATAAAGTATTAAAAATAAATTGAGGGGTGTCTGGGTGGCTCAGTCGGTTGGGTAGCCAGCTCTTGGTTTTGGCTCAGGATGTGATCTTGGGGTCGTTAAGATAGAGTCCTGCCACTGGCTCAGTGCTGAATGGGGAGTCTGCTTCAGATTCTCCCTCTCCCTCTGCCCCTTCCCCTTACTCGAGCATGCATGTGCATGCGGGTACGTGCACGGGTTCTCTCTCTCTCTCTAAAATAAATAAATAAATAGATCTTAAAAAAATAAACTGATCATGAAAAGCCATTATACATCCCCATTTACAAATTATGTAACCTAGATCTAAAAAGGAAATAACTGGTCTAAGGTGACACAAGTTAGTAGTGGAAATAGGGCTAGAACTGAGGTTGCTTGATATCAGGTTCACTTAGGTCTATCATACATCTTCTCACCATTATAGAATGGCCATTTTAAGGTGTTGGGGTGGGGTAGGTAAACACTGGTCTTACTATGATACATTAGTATAGACGAGGGGAATGACTATTATTTAACAATGCTTAAATATTCAAAAACTTTGGGTAGAGTCATGAGCAATCCAAAATAAGAGCTAATACTCACACCACTGCTTTGTTTTGGGGATGTATTATTTGATTGGGTGGGTAGGTAGTAGATTTAACTGTTTGATACTTTTAGATTATGTACATTTCCTATAGTGGAGTGGACATACCTGGCTTTCTGATTCTTGAGCTCACCTTAAAAAAAGATGAAGCTAGTATTACAAAGGACCTTTTTAAAAAAGTAGCTAATGTGGGGCCATTGTGAAATGAGACCTATTGAAATAGAATAAGGATAACCATGAAAAAAACAGATCAGCAAGGAAACAATTCCCATATGCATTAACTGTGGGAAAGAGATTGGGATAACAGGCTTCCCTTGTGCAGTCTATTAGTCTTTGTCTAAACTCCGTGATTTAGCACAATTCCTCCTTAG
The DNA here is from genome assembly GCF_003265705.2 of Callorhinus ursinus. Taxonomy (NCBI): domain Eukaryota; kingdom Metazoa; phylum Chordata; class Mammalia; order Carnivora; family Otariidae; genus Callorhinus; species Callorhinus ursinus. The sequence goes on from NW_027397095.1 coordinate 12,024,668, forward strand.
GATCCATGCCCTTCCTATATTCTTTGGTCATTCTCATTCCAGAGGCATGAAAACCTAACAGAGCAGGGAGGATTGTGGAGGAAGGAGAGGGATATGTGTGTGTGTGTGTGTGTGTGTGTGTGTGTCTATGCGGTGGGAGCTAGGAGGGTGATGAAAGAAAGTGGCTAGGCATCAGGCAGATTTTCTTTGTCTAGACTGACAGCAAAAATACAGATATTTGATATGAATATATTCTATTGTTTCCATTAATCCTTTGATTACAATATTTTTTTTAAGATTTTATTTATTTATTTGACAGGAAGAGAGAGCACAAGCAGGGGGAGCTGCAGACAGAGGGAGAGGGAGAAGCAGGCTCCCCACTGAGCAGAAGCCAGGGACCGGGCTCTATCCCAGGACCCTGGGATCATGACCTGAGTCAAAGGCAGACGCTTAACCGACTGAGCCACCCAGGTGCCCCCTTTGATTACAATCTTTAAAGACAGGCCATTCATCATCATCATCACCATCAATAATAATATGACTGAATAAAAAGGTAAATGGCTGCTACCCATCATAACCAAGCCTGATGGTCTTGTTCAAATTAATTTACAAATTATTTCAACATATAGCAAAGGAGTACATTTCATGAGGAGAATGAAATCAGTCAAGAAGAGAATGAATCTTTGAAAACATGGCAGGGCAGGATTAATTGCTTTCTATCACTAAAGAAGATGGTTCCTATAGAATAGTGGATGTTAAATATTAGAGAGGAGTAACAATATTATGATATACCCACAGTCAAAAAACAAGTTTGAAAAAAAAATTAATTCCCTTTATGTTAACTCATTTTCTAGCCCAATGGATCTCTATATGATGGGAGCCACCTGACACACTTACCTATTAAACAATTATGTGCTGATCACCTACTCCATCAGAAAGCACTGATCTAGGTGTTGTACATACAACAATGAACAATATAAATACAATTCCTGTTCTTATGAATTCTACCTTCTAACAAGGGAGATACAAAAGAAACAAGTTTTACACACACACACACACACACACACACACACACGCATGCACATATTTTACCAGACTTGAATGAAGGATACTGATAATAATAGTAGACAGTAATAGATAAATAGATATAGATAGTAATCCTGTATGCCAGACACTGTATGCTAAATGCTTAACACTCATTATCCTATTTGCTTAGTCCTCATAAATAACTCTCTGAAGGACACATTATTCATCCCTATTTTACAGATGAAGAAATTGATGTTCAGAGAGGCAAAGTAATCCGCCCAAAGCTTCACAACATGTGACAGAGTTAGGATTCTAATCTTGATCTTAGTAACAATGAAGTCTAAATTCTTAAGCATGATGCTAGGATTTGTTCAAATAACTTTCCTATCTCAAATAAAGTCTTCCCTTCTTAGACAAATTATGTCTTTGGATACTGGGTTCTTCTACATGCTTAAAATATATTGTTGAGCAGCTTAGTTTACCTGGGCTCTGGGAAAGCTGTGGTGGCTTGTAGGTGATTGTTAACACAATTTTAAAAGAGCATATGGGAGCAGTAGTGCGTTGCCATCAAAGTAAGGCTTCCTAGTCTTTAGCAAAAAGAAAAACATCAACGCATGTGTGAGGTCTAAGGAAAAGCCCTGGACTGGAATTCAGAGGTCTTGAGTTATAAACCTAACTTTGTAACTTATATATTATGGACATTAAGCAGGTCACTTCACATTCCTTGAGATGCAGTTTCTAAACATGCTCCATGTCTCTAAAGAATTATTACGCTGAAAAATACAAGCAATAGACATCTTTTTTTCCCTCATAGTCTTTTGTTTGTCAATTTTATGAGAAGTTAGATTATACCTTTGTCCCCTGCTCCAGTTATGTTTCCTTTTAAGAAACAGCTGGTTCTTTCCCTACCTGTTCCTTTTCAGCTAATTCTGGATATGTCCGGGGAGGAAGTGGCAGTGAGCTAAGGCAATATTCAACCATTTCTGCATGTTGATGAGCTGACAGATGGAATACACCTGGGCATTTCTTTCTTCAATTTTCATCCCAGGGAAATCCTTCTTGAGTTATACTTCTGGAAATGAGGATTTGGTGAATCTCAGGGCAGGCCAAATGTTGAGCCGATGGCACTTTGATGGTGCCCCAGAACAAGGTGGGGATTTGGGGTCTGGCCCACTATGCACGTTTATTAGTGGACATCTGTTAAGCTGTCATTTCCTGATTGTTTCATTTTAATCCATTGACATTGTTGCTAGCCTCAACACAGGGACTCATTACAAATTAGGTAAATTCTCTGATGAAATGAGTGGGAAAGCATTTAGAACACAAATTTCAGGAATAAGGAATAATTCTCATTATCTGTCATGTGTCTTATAAAAGAAAAACAAGCTGACATATGTCAAACAAAATGAGAGGCTAGGGAACAGAAAGGCCTCCACAGCTGACAATTAAGTAATGGGGTTGCTTAATAAAGAGGAACCTCCTGAAACAAATGACGGGAGAAGTTATAATTTTACCCCGCCTAGTTCAAAGGATGGAAATCAATTTCTGTTTACACACCAAGAGAAACAAGAGAATACTTTTTTCCCAAGAAAAATTCTCATTACAAAAAAAGTTACTCTAGGTGGAGATTTTCACAAAGAACGTCCATATAGAATAGACAAGTGATCCACGGATCACAGAATTATAGACAGCGTAAGCTATAGATAGTGCATCTGGTCAAATCCACCTACTACACTTCACATATAAGGACAATTATCCCTAAAAGGTGAAGGGACTTCTGAATTGCATAGTCACTAAGTAGTAAAGTTAGGCCTAAAATCCAGAGAGCGATTTCTAGTTTAGTATTCTTTCCACTCTACCCGCACTGCTTTGTTTTCCCCACTGAAAGGTACAGAAAGGGGGAAGGGGGATTATGTTTTCCCATGTGGATGCTCATATGTTTGGTTTTATTCCTCTTAGAACAAATGATCTAATTCGAGTTCACCATGTTTGCAAAGATGGTAAAGGGAGATGGCAAAAGATTCAACTGCTGAATGTGATTCATTTCATATGAAAGAATATATCTTACTCAGAGGACAGCATGCTCTTGGGGTCAATAACTGTCATGCTTTCTTGCCTTCACTGCCTTTCTTACTACCATAATATTGAGTACAGTAATAAATGAGTACATTAATTAGTATCTATGTATTGTTTTGTAGATACACATTTTTACAAATGTAAAATGCAAGATACATGTGATTTTCAGAGAAATCTTAGTACAGTCTTATAAATTCTTGCATTCTTAAAGGTTAGAGATGTTAGAATTATAAGTACATTAATTTTTTTGGCAAACATTTATTTAACATGATTCAGTTCATATACACTAATATGTATTCAAATAATTTATTACTACTTACCTTTATTATATTTTCCTTTTGAATTCTTATTATTTTGTTAAATCCCCAAATGGCAAAAGTGGATCAGTGATGCAAAATTTGTACCTCAAAACATGAAAGTAATGGTATAAATAGTGATATAAATACTGCAGCTCAGAACAGTTATAAATGTATATATATCTATATATATAAAATGAGATCCTATATGTGATAGTACATATGACTTTGCATGTATGTTTTTTTTAAAGATTTTATTTATTTATGACAGAGAGAGAGCCAGGACAGGGAGGTGGGGAGCAAAGAGAGACAGACAAGCAGACTCCACATTGAGCACAGAGCCCGACACAAGGCTCGATCTCAAGGACCCTGAGATCATGACCTGAACTGAGTCAATGCTTAACTGAATGAGCCACCCAGGCGCCCATGCATGTATGATGATTTTAAGAAAACAGACAAAAATGATGGAGTGGGTTGGAGGTGAATTTCTATGATTTTAAACAACTTGCTCAATTGACATACCTCAGCAGTGATCCATTATCATGTATTTCCTATATATAACCTATCATTTCAGAGATAAGATACCTTGTTTATTTAGATGTTGAAAATAAAATAGCAGAATTATATAAAAAGACTCAACTGTGATACAAAGAGCTTGATTACCAAGAGTTTGACTCTTTTGAAATACTTTGTAATATTCTTTATTCATCAGAGGAAGAAATCAATGACACTTCTTTGGGTGTATTTAAAAACCATATCCAAATGTTGCCAAAGATTAAGGCACATTTTCTAAAACTGAAGGAAACCAGAGAGTAGATTAACAATCCATTTATATCTATTAGGCAGTGCGAACATGCAATCATCCAACCTTTACATATGATATGTTCATCAATTTAGCTACTGACAAAGTGCTGAAAGCATTCTTAAATTAAGAGATCTTCTCAATCGTTTTGGGATCCAAGTTTGATACAAATATCTACCAATATTTGATGGAGTCATGACATATAATTATATTTCATAAGACTGAAGGAAAGTAAAAATTTTTCAAACTTCATATAAATAAAGTCTAAGAAAAGATGACTCAATATAAAATCTAACCTATTGGTCAGGCTATAATTGAACAAGCTATAGATGCACCTGTGAAAGTTTGCAAACGATAATTTAAAATATTATATTCTTTTTTGTTATTTTAAATTATAATTATTTTTTATACTTACATAAAAATGGCAGTCCCATGTGTAGTAAAAGCCCTCTAACAGTTGAATATGCCTAAATTTCAACAAACATAGGGCTAAATGAATCTCTTCATTCAATCAAACTCACTAAGTTGAGTTGTTTCACTAAGTCTTTCTAGGCCTATCTCAGTAAGCTTTCTTTTGCCTCTATTTCTTCTATGTCAAAATCCTGCTTCTCTTGAATCATTTTTCCTGAATCCTTCCTTTTTTACTTGAATCATCTAATGCCAAATTTCTATTCCAGCCTCAAACTTTAATTCATACTCATATATGCTCTGTGCATATGGACATATTATATCCTTGATGGATAAAGCCCTCTACCCCTTTACCTTAACTAATTTTGAGATCAACATAGTGTGTGCTCAAGTAATGGTGTTGACTGTCTTATAACAAATACTTAGGGCTAGCTATCACAGTTAGGTAACCCTGGGTGAAAAAAAAAAAAACGGACAAACTAAAGCTTCATATGGGCTAATGACACAGAGAAAATCTCTTCCTCTGCTTCATACTATACCCTAAAGCTAGATCAGCTGTCTCAAAACCCCCAAACTTCACTCTGCCCTTAATCTTACTAGAGACACGAGTTTATACACCTATATATAAAAATAGCATCATATTAGGTAAAATGGAATTTCACCCAACTTTCTACTCTCCTATGCTTTTCCTCTTTACCACTCTATATTTTCTCACTGCCTCCTTGACTCCTAGGTCTTTTCACTGTAATCTCTAGGACAACTATTAAGCACTAAACCAATTCTGCTACAGCTTTAACTTCTTACTGAACAGTCCCGCACCTTCCTAAAGTAATTAGAATCAAGCTTTCCCCCCAGACACCTAAGGTGTATTCCAAACTGATGCTTTTCTATCCTCATCTCTTTGACATTGCATAGTGCTCAAGTGCTCATAGTCCTTCTTAATATTGTTGGCTCTCTTGGCTTCCGTAATAACACTTTTCTTATAGGACACAGAGTATCTAACATAAAAGCATATACCAAGACAGTTCATGATCACAACTATACATTTTATTACTTTATTGTTCCTCCTCCACCCTTACGCCTACTATTGTGTTAACTTGCTGTTCGCTCATGGAAATGTTCATTCACTAGCTACAATACTCACACTTTAACCATTGCCCATCCCCAGAGTTCTCTCCTTGGCTTCCCCCTGCCCTTCTCACTCCTCACTCTCTCCCCTCAGCCATCTCATTCATTGCTAAGGATTCTATTACCACCTGTGCGCTGATGATTCTAAGAGCTTCATTTCTAATACAGCCCACTTCCCAAAACTAGATTTTTGCACCCTACTATTTAATGACATTTTTGCTATGTCCCATACATAAATCAATCCTAATATGTTTAAAACTAAATTTATAATCGTTTCCTCCATCCCCAGCCAGGCTAAATCTACTTCTCCTATATTTGTGATCATGACAAATGTACCACCACACACTCAGGAATCCACATAAGAATGTAATGTTTGTCCTACACTCCTTTCTTTTCTTTATCATGTATAGCCAGTTGATCACTAACTCTAGTCATTTCAAGATCATAAAAACCTGAGTTATTGGCCCCATACATTCCACCCTCACTGGGCCTATTTACTTCTCTCCTTGACTATTACAACAGCCTTCCTCTCAATTATATGGCTATAGGAACTTCCATTTTAAATCTGTATCTGTCACTGCCTTCAGAGATGGTGATCTTTTAGCACATATATCTGACTAAGTGACTGTTTTACTTATAATTGTTCAATGGCTTCCTACTATTTACAGGACAATGGTTCAAAGTCTTTAGTATGGCAAAGAAAGATGAAGGACACCTGCCTACATGCTCAGCCTCACTTACCACCACTCACCATATACATCCTATGCTCTGTATCTGCAAAATCGTGGTCAGAATTGTACACTTTAGAGTTGTACACTCAAACAATTAGTTTGGAACAAGCATTGCTGTTGTCCTGGGGTAGAACTAGAATGGTAGAAACTCATCATATTCTCTAACTTCTCATATCCTGGAAAATTCTATTACCACTGAGGAGTCACTTGAGACAGCTTTTCACTCCACAGCAGCAATACTGAGAAAGGTGTTAATAAGTAAAAGATTTACTGAATTCACCTCTGCCTGAAGCTTTGCAAGTGACTTGAAGGAAGGTTTATGTAGGCTCCTTAGTTTCATAGGAACACTAGCTTATGGCTGAGCAGGTGACATTTTAGGATCTAACCATTGGTCTGGAATCAGAAAAGGCTAGGTTACAACCTTTCTTCTGTCACCTGACTTCTTTGAGTATCCAGGTCACTAAAAGGAGGATAACAACAGCTAATTTGTAAGTTGTTTAGAGAATTAAATGAGATACCAAAGTTTCTCATATAGTGCCTGCAACATAACAGGTGCATTTACTTGTGGCCATTATATAACAGTATGGACAAATTGAAGATGCTATGGTTTTAGAGGACAAGATAGACACATAACTCCTTTTTCACCTAAGAGGAAAATATATTTTTTAATAATACATATGCTATGAATATGCATTCATATGTGTCTTGCTCTCCATTGGGAGGAGTGGTGACAAAACAATAAAACACATGCATGGTGTGTTTTAGAGACCTATGTTTGGGTTTGGGGAGTGAAGATCAACAACTGAAGCAAAGCTCCCATGCTACTACCACATGCATGTAGGAAGCACCAATTTCAGGTTCCCAACTCAGCAATTCCTCTCCTCAGTTCTTTGCTGTGCACTCAGTTCCAGGGTAGAGCCAAGTGAAAGTAAAATCTGTTTCTCAATTTCTGGCTACTTGCCCCAACCAATGAGGAGTAGAAAGGCTCTGGGCAGATGACTTGATTCAGATAGGCTGATAATAGATGATAACCATCTTTGTAATGAATATCCTTCTGCTGAGCAATGTGGGGATATAAAGCTAATAAGAAAAGAAAGCACAGGGAGTTCACAAAAAAATCAATTATTTAATAAATTTTAAAAAGCACAGGGGAATTAATTGTGAGAGAGTTATTTCTCCTCTCTGGGACATCTTCAAAATTTCTATCGACTCTTTCCAAACAGTGGAAGTGGTCACTGATGTTAAATGATCATAAAGAATTACGAACAATCTTGGCAGGGAATTGTCCTCACTTTCAAGCACAAAGCTTCCACATTCAGGAGAAAGGAGCCAAGCACTTTGGGAAACTAAAAAAGTATCAAAGAACAAAGCTCATGAGGCTGCTATTGCCCTCGGCCTTATAGAACATCCTCAGGAGTTGCATTGGACCATTTGTTCCCCTAACTAGCCCAGCTGCTCTCACCAGGATATTGTTCTGTCCCATGAAACTGCCTGGTGTGTATTCTATTTTGGAAATACACTTACCATTGCTCCTGAAATGCCATTTTGCCTTGGGAAACAGTCATAGGAACTAGCATTCAGAAGGTAGAAAGATTTCTGAAAGCTTGAAAATTCCCCAGTAGGAGCTCCAATTCTCAGAAAGCCATAAAAGAATGCAGGCTGGGCCACAGCTAATATAACAACAACAAAGCTGTAAATATCACTCAAACTATAATACTGTGATATTATTATAAGATGACAAAGAATAATTATTATCATTATTAGCTATCATGTATTGCTTCCTACTTCTTGCTAGTACTTTACATTGATTACATCAAATAATATTCACAGAAACCTATATAAATGTAGATATCAAGGCTCAGAGAGGTTAGGTAATTTGCCCATGGTGACCCAGTTAACAAGATGGCCAAGATGGGATTTGAACTCAAAGTGTCTGCTCTTTCCACCATCCCAATGCATTTGAGTCCCATCCAGGAATGGAGCCTAACCCCTGAAACAGGTAGAAATGTGATAGACCCTTGAAGTAAGTAAGCTGAGCTCTGCATTTATATGGTGAGGAAAGCAGGTTTTTTCTGACATTTTGTATGTGCTATATTTTATCTACAGACATCTTTTGCTTTTGGGATTTCAAGAGAACATGGTTATAGCAAACATGGTTATAGCAAAGTTATAGAATTCTGAGAAGATATTAATAATTGATTTGCACCTGCTATATGTCATGTACTTAACATATATTACTTCTTATTTTTAGGACAGCCCTTCAAGTTATATAGTATCATTGCCATTTAATAGATGGGAAAACAAAAGCTCAGAAAGGTGGTTATACAGCTAGAACCTGAGTCCCTATATTCCAAAGAGTCTTAATGCCTACTTTGGTGGTTTGGCCATTGGAGACATTTTGGTGTTGATGCCCTTTCCCCAACCATTTCCTTTTCTGAAGCAGCTTTTGTCATAAATAATTTTTACTTTGAAAAACCCTTACAGAATTATTAGAAGAAAGGCAGAATAATGAAATTCTTCCTTTGGTTAGGCTTTGGGTGTGTCAAATTTAATTTTTGCCAAATGAGCTGAATCAATCAATTATTGTAATAAAATCCAAGCCATAGTTTGCTTTATTTACCAATAGCTTGATTATTGAAATATACTTATATAAGATGTAGAAGCTCAGAAAAAAGAGGTTTCTTCATTATCTATGGGCATCAAATGCCAAAAAATACAGATTTTTCCCCTCCATCTCTCCCTTGATTATATGATAACTGATTTGTATCAGTTATTTATTGCTATGATAATGGTGTGTAACAAACCACCCCAAAACTCAGGGACTTTAAGATAATAAGCCTTTATTTAGGTCAGGAGTCTGGTTTGGCAATTTAGCCTGAATTCAGATGGATGATTCTTCTGGTCTTAATTGGGTTTATTCATATGTCTAGTGGTTGGTGGTTGATAGTTGGGTGATAAGAGTGCCAAGGCCACATGCAGCAGCAATCTACACTATGCACATTCTCACATTCAAGGGAGAGTAGCAAGAGAAGAGGAAAAAACAGGCAAGCACTTTTTAAAGCCTTCACTTGCATTAAGTTTTCTACTCTCCAACTAGTCACAAGGCTAAGTAACAAAGCCAAGCTCAGTCTACAAAGAGCAATGACATAAAGAGGCTTGATACATATGGTGACTAATGCAATCTTTATATCATATTCCACTCTTGTCACAATTATTCACATCCTTCACATCTCAAGTCTCATTTAGTCACACCATCAGGTCCAGAATCCATTATCTCGTGATTCACAATCAGGTGCTGATACAGCTCCTCAGATGAGGATTCAAATCCAATGAACTAAAATGAGAATTTATTGGCCACTCACATACCCAACATTTAGTGATGACAGAGGGACTGGATAATTACAAAACCACTCTCTTTCAGGAAGGGAACACTATGGGAAGCACCAAGCCCTGGTACACATGTATAACAATTTCCACTGGACAAATGTGGCCAGGACCCTATAACGTAGGGGTAGGGAATGTTTCTTAACTATATCCCATTATGTTTCCTAAGAGTGGTCCACCCGTCCATTGTTCTCCATGGTCTTAATTTTATTCAAAACATTATTCTTTTTCCATTATGCTTGGTCACTTCTGAAGAGGGCATTTAAAAATGTTTTCTGAGCAACTTTTTAGCCTGCTTCTTGCTCATAAAATATTGAAGGCCCGGTGCTTTTCTGTTTTATATAATTTCATTCCCCTTTAATCCAGGATGGTAGCATTTTTGCCCATACAATGCCCTTAAAAGTTTTTGAGCTTCATAAAAATACAGTTTAAGTCCATTCCATTGGCAAGAGCCACAACCATAATTCCTTTTGCAGTAAGTCTCCTTTTCTCTAGATTTTATCAGTGTTTCTTTGGGCTTCTCAGGGTGCTGTAAGGAAATGTTCTTAGAATGTCTTTTGCTCTTAGAAATACTTTTGTCTAGTTGAGAGGGTCTACATAGCAACACCTTAATCCATTCAAAAGTCTTAACAGAGTCTGACAAACCCCTTTTGGTCTAAGATCACATGTTTCTGGCAGCTCCTCGGATTTGATCTTTTACTAGTCAAAGAGGGTGGAGATAAGAAAACAAATATTTTCCAATCCACTGAGTTCTGATATTCTCTAAATTTTACTCACAAACCACTCAATTCTTTCTTTAATGCATCTTTTTCTATTTGTACTTTATCATATGCAGCTAGTAAGAGCCAGGTGGTATTTTCAACATTCTGCCTGGAAATATCTTTACTAAAGTATAAATGTTAATTTAGTATATTTTCTATATTCTATGCTACCATATTTTACCAAATGCCTCACCACTAGATAACATAGTTTGCCACTTATTCAGGCTGCTAGAGCAAATTCCTCACTATTTTTTCCAGCCTCTGTTTAGTATTTTCCTATTTTCCTCCGCTCTTTCAACACTGCTTTTCCAGTCTCTCCTCACTGCCTTTCATAAAACCAATGACACATATTTTAGATTTTTATTATAATACTTTACTTCTAAGAACAAATTTCTGTATTTGTTATCTACCTCAATAATAATGCCACATAACAAAACAACTCCAACTCAGGGATTTAAGTGACTAAGCATTTATTTGGCATACAAGTCAATGAATTAATGATTTAGAATGGACTTATCTGGGTCATTCTTCTGGTCTTAGTTGAGCTCACTCACAGGTTTAAAGTTGGCTGGTTGTCAATCAGGGTAATAGCCATAACTGGGCCATGTGTCTCACCTTATCAGGTAGGCTGGCCTGGGAGTTTTATCATGGTGAAGGCCAATAAAAAAAGAGAAGTAGAAATACCATGTACTTTTTCAAAGCACTGATTGCTTCAAATTTTCTAACGTTTCATTGGCCAAAACATATTTCATGGCCATACAAAGAGTCAATATGAGAAGGCACTGCCAGATGATATTGACACAGGGAAACATGAAAAATTGGGGCCATTAATTCAATCTAAAACACTTGTTATATAATTGCCTCACATGTGTTAACATACTTCATCCCAGTAGGATGATAGACATCTCCAGGAAAAGAAATTGCTATGCCTTTTTTGTTTTTGCTAAGAATGGCTAAAAAAACCCCACATAGTTATTGAAATGGAACATATGGAAAAAAGAGTAATATTCAAAGTAAAATTCAAAGAGATGAGGACTTAGATGGATTTTTGGTATCCAGTGCTTTCAGAGGTCAGGAAGGTAGTATAACTAATGAAGCCAGTGGGGATAGAAAACAATTGGCTGTGCTAGGGATTGTGATGAGTTGTAAAGCACCATATAAAAAAGCCGCTACTCTTCAAATTCCAGATCATTATCATAAATATGGGCAAAAGGTTGCCAAATGTTCCATTTGTTTTAAAGAACCTGAAAATCCAGATTCTTATGTGAAATCTCTGGCTTTTTAATTATTGGAAACTGATTCAATTCAAAATAAACAAAATGCTGAGAAGACCATTACTGTCTGGATTCTCACACACACACACACACACACACACACACGCACAAACTCACACACACACACACAAATATGTCCACAAGTGCAAGCTGGATTTGACCCATAGGTTGCCAGTTTGTGATCTTTGCTTTAGACCTTTGTATATAGAGATTCCTAAATTTTTTCCACCTTTATTGAAGTATAACTGACAAAATTGAGAAATTTTTTTTTTAAGATTTATTTTAGAGAGAGTGAGTGAGTAGGGGGAGGGGGAGAAGGAGAGGGAGAGAGAATCTCAAGCAGACTCCCCACTGAGCACAGAGCCTAATACAGGGATTGATCTCATGACCCTGACATTATGACTGGAGCCGAAATCAAGGGTCAGATACTCAACCAACTGAGCCACCCAGGCACCCCTAAAATTGTGAGATTTTTAAAGTGTGGAGGCAGTGATTTGATCTATGTATGCACTGGGAAAGGATTCTTGTCCATTGAGCTCATTAACACATCGCCATCCATCACCTCACATATTTACCCATTTTTTTTAACCTAGGAACATTTGAATTCTACTCTCTTAGCAAATTTTAATTATATAATACAATATTGTCAACTACAGTCACCATATTATACATTAGATCCTCAGATCTTATTCATATTATAACTGCAAGTTTATATCCTTTTACCAACCTCCCTATTTTCCACACCCCCAAGCCCTTGGCAACAACTTTTCTACTTTTTTTTTTTAATGAGTTTGACTATTTTTTCTTTTTTAAAAAGATTCCATATAGAAGTGGTACCATGCAGTATTGGTCTTTCTTTGTCTGGCTTACGTCACTTAACATAATGCTCTCCAGGCTCAGTTTCTTTATACATTGATCTGTCAAAGGACACTTAGGTTGTTTCCATAACTTAGCCATTCTGAATAATGCTGCTATGAACATGGGAGTACAGATGATAAATGTCTTTTAATTTCCAATTCAATATATCACAAATAACTGAGGTGACAGTGAGTTGGAAATTAGCACATAATCCAGGAACTTTTAAACTTTCAATTGTACCACTTTTGCATTTAGGTATTTCTCTTGGTTTCATGATGACCGTGCAAATACACAATTTATAAAGTTTCAACCTTGCCAAAGCCCAACTCAAATTACTATAGGCTTAATGAAAATCTGACATAAGACCTGATCTTTCCTTTTAGTATTTCCCATATATGTTGGTTTCCATGGAAATATATGGTTTTCCCTAAATATGCTATATACAGTGCTGAAAAGAAGTCATTAAAAAAAAGGCTAAGCTTGATCCAGAAGACACAAATTAGGAAGTTCAAAGTAACCCTAGCTAGCAGCACCAACTATCCACCTAAAAATAGCTAGTGTTTTGGTAAACCCCTTAGTTTGATCTTTCCCAGTACTGTAAGGAAATAAAGAGTATGTGAAGATATAGAGACATAAGAAGCTTAGTAAAGCTTAGTAAAAATGGCTTAAGGATGTACACTACAGCTTAGGGAATATAGTAAATAATATTGTAACAACTTTGTATGGTGACAGATGGTAACTACACTTATTGTGGTGACCATTTCATAATGCATATAAATATCAAATCACTATGTTGTACACCTGAAACAATTCAATATTGTACGTCAATTATTCTTTAATAAAAAATGGCTAGAACAAATATAATTTCTGCTGCCTAGGTAGATTTTATTTTATTTATTTATTTATTCATTCATTCATTCATTCATTTTTTAGAGAGAGAGTGTGAGCAGGGAGTGGGGTAGAGGAAGAGGGAGAGAGAGAATCTTAACCAAGATCCATGCCCAGCGCAGAGCCCAGTGCAGGGCTCGATTTCATGACACTGAGATCATGACCTGAACTGAAAGCAACAGTCAGATGCTTAACTGACTGAGCCACCAGGCACCCTACCTAGATAGATTTTAGTAGCTATCTCATACTCTGGTATACTTAAGAAAAATAATTTACAAATCAGCAGGTACTGTGGACTTGGACTAAAAATTAATAAGATTCTTTTGGCAATCCATTGGGCAAATGTCTCAGATAATACTGAATTTTGTTCCTGGTGAGTTGTATTGTGTCTGCTTCTGGGTATTGCATTTGGGAAAAGAATAGCACTACACTAGAGTATGTTCAGAGAAGAGTGACCAAGATAGTGAGAAAACTAAAGTGACCTATTGCCCATTTGCTGGGGATTAAGGGAGTTCCCAGGATGTGGGACTTTTAGTACTAAAACCAAAAAATCAAACCAAAACAAGTTGGTCACCCTGGGGAGAACTTGAAACCACGGTTTAGAAAGAAATGCTAAAGGGTTTTAGCACATTTATCCTAGAGAAGGTTTTGGAGAGGCATGATAAATTCTTCTGAGTATACTTAAAGACTGCTATCATTTTCTTCTGTATAGCCCAAGGAAGTTAAAAGGATCAATAAGTAACATTACAGATTTTGGTTTAAAATAAGGAAAAACTATTTACAGTCATACCAGCCTAAAGATGGAACGGGATAGATCAAGAAGTAGACTTTGATGAAAATCCTCAAATAATGCAAAGCATTCAGTGTAAAGATGTATCAGAAATGCTGCAGAGAGGATTCAAATTTTTGAAGTACAAGAAGGGATTTGGATGATATGGCCTTAGGGTCCCTTCCAATTCTGTTTTTAAAGTCTATGATTCTTTAGGATCATAAAATATTTTGATATAGGGAAGACAACCAGTATAAGTTTGAAAAACTTACATTCATTATCAAAAAAGTAATAGAAGAATTTTAAAATAGCAAAATAAGGAGAACCATATGGCAGAGAAGAAACCAAAATTAATCTGAGGTTAGTGTAACAAGAAATGTAAGCTGTCAAGTCACTTTTGAAGCAGATTTGGATAAGGGATCAGCCATGGATGAAGAAAGACCATTTTAGAAGAGAATGAGAAACAGTCACTGAGGATGGAAAAGTAATTCAAGCATTAAATTAATTCTTACATATTTACCAAAAGGATGACGAAAAATATGTCTATTCTTCTATGCCTCAAAAAAAGTGTTTAAGTCACCAGGGTGACTGAAATGCCCAGTATCCAGGCAAGAACAGTGACAAGTATTAACCCTAAGTTTGCCTGCACAAAATTTCTGTATCATCCAAGAGAGACACTTTAAGCTTGTCCTTGACTCATTGTATTTAGGTTAAGTAGCACCAGGAATGGGCAAAAGGGGAGGCAGAGTCATGCCCAAAATACTTCCATCTGTCTGGGACCAATCAGTTTTAGTACCCACAGGGCAGAACAGCCCTTCACAAGATTGAATGAAAAAGAATTGGGTGAACTCCAGATCCTGAGGCACTAATACAAACCTAAATGTCATTTTCAAAACCTTGTTTTCATTAACAGTCTACTTATGTTTGCTAATTTGTAAAACTTTCCCACTCCTATTTCCTTATCTATACTAACAATAAGTTTTATCTTCAAAATAATCAAGGCATGAGAGTACATTACATTCTGCTACAAATAAAGTTACAAAAACAGAACAGGTTACATTTATTGGATACCCACTGAATGTACAGTTCTGTACTAATTATTATAGAGCTACAAAAAAAAATAGATGCCACCTTTGACTTCAATGAACTTGCAGTTCCTGGACGAAGATGGTACACTAAGTATTCCAATTTGTTGAGTACTCACTAAGGGATTTGGTACTTTGGCACAGTGGAATTTAATTAATTAATTCAATCAATCAGTCAATCAATTAATTAAAGTGGATACTGTCTACATTTTACAGGTGAAGCAATACAAATTGCCCATATGATAACAATATATACCTTTCTGCCCTGGCCAGTCTGAACTTAACATCTATTGTCTTGATGTAATTTTAAACAGCAACCTTTTTCATTCTCCAAAGTTCCCCAATTTTGATTATAAATTATATGGTCACCTCAATTATCACAGTAATTGATGGCAGAGTTGAAAGTACAGTTATGGTGTGCTGATTTTTGTGCTCTTTTGAACATGATCTTAAATGAGATATTCTATAGTAAGAATATGACAGAAATCAAATGCTATCTTCTGAAAGTCTACTGCTGACATTACCACTTCCACAAGATTACTCATTCATCTTCCTGTAAGCACTCCTGTCCCTGTGAGGCCTATGTTACCTGCTCAGTTATCCTCATCCGTTCTTTACTACTACCACACAATTCAGTTTAGGATTGTAGAACCTCAATATTTGCATTGTTCATGCATCCAAATCCCTGGCTTCAGGCTTTCTTGACTCTTTAAAATTACAATCAATCCACATAAGACACCCATTCTTGTGACCATTTATTGGACAGAAAATGATTATCAGGATCTATTCCATCTCTTAAAAACTAAAACTCCAATACCACTCATATACCCAAAGTTCCTTTTATTGCAACTATCCTGCCATCATTCCTGCCTAACCAACTTCAGTCTCATTCCTAGTTACTTTCTGTTCCTTGACCTACATGATTTCTGCCAGATAATCAAACTAATTCTGGCTTCACTTTCTTTTCTCCTCCACCTAAACTCCATGAAAAATCTCATCTGTTTCTATGAGTGTTACATATATATTTAAATACCATAAAAACAGAGTCATATGTTTGTAGCCAAAGCACCTCACATAAAAACCTGGGTTATAAGGGGTACTCTCTCTATATATATGTGGAATAAAGGAATTATGACAGGGGGATTACCTACTATATGTTAAATTTCCCCTTCTAATTCTCATAACAGAGTTATAAATAGCATATATGAAAAGGGCTAGCTGGTATAGCACTGTTCTAATGAGGCTATAATAATCAGTCAAATCCTCAGGGAACATCTTCCTTAGAACTACTACATGAAAATAAAATAATATCCTAATCTTTGATCAGCTATGACATTTACTATTACTTTCATGATTGGATTTTATAATATTAGTAGTTGTAATTTTATTTATTACTCCTAGGTAATTAGCAACTTATTTAGTTGTTGGCCAGTAGGTATACAGTGGCTCCTGGCCTTAGGGCTCATGCTCTAAACAGCAGGATGTCCTACAGGAATAGTCAACTTATAGAACTGTTAACATCACATGTTCCGTGTAAAAGAAGCTCCATAATTCACTGATGGATAAGCATTTTCTCACTCACACATGCACTGAAAAAATATGTAATTATATAAAAAGAGCCAAATGGAAACATTTCTTAAAAAGTTGTTTTTAAAAAGTATATAGCATTCATCAACCAGAATTTTCAAAATATAAACATTTCCATATAATGAAATATCTTATATATAAGCATTTGACTAAAAAGACTGTAATACAGTAGGCCTTGTGAAATTTATTTTTTACTCACCTTGAAATTTTATTAAAGTCCAGGTTTGTTTGTAGTTCTGCAACCTCTATTCAGCTTTACTTCATTAGCCTTTCCGGACTTACATTTCTGAAAATGGCAGACCAGTCACTTTCAGATCAATCCATCCACTGAGAACACTAAGAAAATCTGGATAAAACATAAAAATAACACTTTGATATAAAATAATATAATGAGGGGTGCCTCGGCGGCTCAGTCAGTTAAGCATCTGACTCTTGATTTCAACTCAGGTCATGATCTCAGGGTTGAGATAAAGACCTGTGTTGGGCTCTGCACTGGGTGTGGAGCCTGCTTAAGATTCTCTCTCTCCTCTCCCTCTGCCCCACCCCCCTGCTCATGCCCCCTCTTGCTAAAAAAAAAAAAAAAAAAAAGAATAATATAACGTAATACAAATTAAAAACAGAATGTGTATTTAATTTTTCCATAAAAACTACAAATTTTAGGGGTGCCTGGGTGACTCAGTCAGCTGAGCCTCTGATTTTTTATTTTGGCTCAGGTCATGATCTCTGGGTCATGAGATCAAGCTCCACTTGGGCTCTGTACTGAGCATGGAGCCTGCTTGAGATTCTCTCTCTCCCAGTCCCTCTGCACCCTGCTCATGAATGTGCTCTGTCTCTCTCAAAAAAAAAAAAATTAAAAACTACAAATTTTAGTTCAGGATTAATAAAAGAAGATGATTCCTGTAAAACATCTAAGGGTTTCAACAGGGCTTTTGAAGGGCTACACTCCAGAGTAAGGATGAACTAGACTAGATAAGCCCTCATAAGGGGACTCAAACCTTCATGGATTAAGGAAATCTGGGATTGTTAGTGCCTTCACTTAACTATTTGCCAGAATAAAAATTGAGTAATATTTGGAGGAAGATAACATTATGTAGAACCTCAAATTTATCTACAATTTTGGACACAATTCTTCAGCTTTAAGTAAAATATAACCAACTATGCACTAGTAAAGAAGTTGAGAAATTAAAGAAAAAATACACCCTGCTAATAGACAAACAGGAGATTTATATTGGAGTTATCAGAAAAGAAATATAGAATAATTATGACTACTATAGTTAAAGAATTTAAAGAAAATTTTAAAAATTGTCAGAAAACTACAAACTAAAAATTAAGAATCATATGGAAATTCTGAGATTTAGAGATACACTAATTCAAAGTAAGAACTCAAAAAATAGGTTTAATGATACTATACATACAAAATCCTAAAGACTCCACCAAAAAGCTAGTAGAAGTAATAAATGAATTCAATAAAATTCCAGCATACATAATTAATACCCAGAAATCAGTAGCATTTCTTTTTAAACAATTATTTATTTATTTATTTATTTATTTATTTGAGAGAGAGAGAGAGCATGAGTGTTGGGGAGGGGCAGAGGGAGAGGGAGAAGCAAGCTCCCTGCTGAGCAATGTGGGGCTCAATCCTGGGATCATGACCTGAGCCGAAGGCAGACGCTTAACCAACTGAGCCACCAGGTGCCCATCAGTAGCATTTCTATATGCTAATAACAAAATAGCAGAAAGAGAAATTAAGAAAACAACATCATTTACAAGTGCACCAAAAAGAATAAAATACCTAGGAATAAACCTAACCATCAAGGTCAAAGACCTGTACTCTGTAAACTATAAAATACTAATGAAGGAAATTGAAGATGACACAAACCAATGGAAAGATATTACGTGCTGATGGACTGGAAGAATTAATAATGTTAAAATGATGATATTACCCAAATCAATCTATAGATTCAGTGCAATTCCTATTAAAATATCAACAGCATTTTCCACAAAACTAGAATAATACTAAAATTTGTATGGAAACCAAAAGTCCTCTAATAGCTAAAGCAATCTTGAGAAAAAAAACAAAGCTGGAGGTATCACAATTCCAGATTTCAAGATATACTACAAAGCTGTAGTAATTAAAACAGTATGATATGGGCACAAAAGTAGACACATAAATCAATATAACAGAATAGAGAGCCCAGAAAGAAACCCACAATTATTTGGTCAATTAATCTATGACAAAAAAGGCAAGAATATATAATGGGGAAAAAGACAGTCTCTTGAATAAATGATGCTGGGAAAACTGGACAGCTACATGTGAAATAATGAAATTGGACCATCTTTTAATACCATACACAAAAACAAACTCAAAATGGACTAAAGACCTAAATGTGAGACCTGAAAACATAAAACATCATACAAGAGAGCACAGGCAATCATTTCTCTGACATTGGTTGTAGCAACATTTTCCTAAATGTGTCTCCTAAGGCAAGGGAAACAAAAGCAAAAAAAAATTATTGGGACTACATCAAAATAAAAAGCTTTTAAAAATTTAAAAATAAATAAACAAACAAATAAATAAATAAAATAAAATAAAAAGCTTTTGCACAGCAAAGGAAACCATCAACAAAAGAAAAAGGCAACCTACTGAATGAGCCAAGATAGACGTAAATAATATATCTAATAAGGAGTTAATTTCCAAAATATATAATGAACATAATTATACGACTCAACACTAAAAAAAACGAACAATCCAACTAAAAAATGGGCAGAGGACCTGAATAGACATTTTTCCAAAGAAGACATACAGATGACCAACAGACATGAAAAGATGTTCAACATCACTCATTATTGGGGAAATGCAAATCAAATCAAATCAACAATGAGCTATTACCTTACATGTATTAGAATGGCTAAAATCAAAAGGGCAAGAAATAACAAGTGTTGACAAGGATATGGAAAAAAAGAAACCCTCATACACTGATGGTGGGAATTATTATTTTTTTTAAAGATTTTATTTATTTATTTGTCAGGGGGAGAACACAAGCAGGGGGAGGGGTAGAGGAAGAAGCAGGCTCCCCACTGTGCAAAGAGCCTGATGCGGGACTCGATCCCAAGACCCTGAGATCATGACCTGAGCTGAAGGCAGATGCCCAACTGACTGAGCCACCCAGGCATCCCTGATGGTGGGAATTATAAATTGGTACAGCCACTGTACAAAACAGTATTAAGTTTCCTCAAAAAATTAAAAATATAAATACCATGTGATCCAATAATTCCACTATTGTGTACTTATCCAAAAAAATGGAAACACTAATTCAAAAAGATATATGCACCCCTATGTTTATTGCAGCATTACGTACAGTGGCCAAGATATAGAAGCAACTTAAGTGTCCATCAATAGACAAATGGATAAGAAAGATGTTGTATATATATATATGCATGTATATTATATATATACATATATGTATGTATATTGTATATATATGTATATATGTGTGTGTGTGTGTGTGTGTGTGTGTGTATAGGAATATTATGTAGCCACAAAAAAAAAGGGTGAGATCATGTCCTTTGAAACAACATAAATGGACCTAGAGGGTATTATGCTATATGAAATAAGTCAGACTGAGAAAGACAAATACCATATGATTTCACTCATAAGTGGAATCTAAACAAAACAATGTAATAAACAAATAAACAGAAAGCAGAATCGAACCTATAAATACAGAGAACTAATGGTTGATGGGGGTACAGGAGGAAGTTGAGCAAAATGAGTGAAGGGGAGTTAGAGATACAGGCTTCCAGTTAGGAAATAAATAGGTTATGCAAATAAAAGGCACAGCATAAGAAATATAGTCAATGATATTGTAATAGTGATGTATGGGGACACATGATAGATACATATGTGGTGAACATAGCATAATGTATATATTCGCCCAATCCTTACATTCTATACTTGAAACTAATATAACATTGTGTGTCAACTATACTTTAAAAAAAAAAAATAGGTTTGGGGCGCCTGGGTGGCTCAGTTGGTTAAGCAACTGCCTTCGGCTCAGGTCATGATCCTAGAGTCCCGGGATCGAGTCCCGCATCGGGCTCCCTGCTCAGCGGGGAGTCTGCTTCTCCCTCTGACCCTCTTCCCTCTCGTGCTCTCTATCTCATTCTCTCTCTCTCAAATAAATAAAATCTTTAAAAAAAAAAAAATAGGTTTAACAGCAGAGTAGACACAACTGAAGAAAGACATAGTTAATTGGAAATTAGAAAAAAAAAGGCATCATGAAGTACAGAGAAACAAAAAGAGATGAGGGTGAGTAAAGGCTTAACATCAAGTCTAGACCTTGTATAAATGTTGTGTCTATATTTGCCTTGTTTGCTATGTGAGACTGCAATTGGTTTGGAAGACATGTTTGTTGGCATTTAGGACTTAGGCCTACATGGATAGAATGTTATTAAATGGTTAAAAACTAAGGCAATGATAGCTTTGTGTCAGTCAACCACACACATCTTGGCTCTTGTCTTTGGAAGCTGCACATGCCCTACATGCAGGACAGACTAACCGACCCTGTATATACTTAAGTATCTCTTGGAACCTGATAGGATGAAGGTGATATATCTGCTGAATTTCTTGTATTTGAAGAAATTTGTATCCACAATTATTGTGCTACAAATGAAAATACAGGAAGTAACATAACAAAAATATTGGATATGATGGAACAACCATATATATAATTATTTCTATATGTACATATATATGATTATATGATATGAATCATGCTATATAACAATATATAACATATATACCTAATACCATAACAATACATAGATATATAACAATCATAAATACATACATTTGGAGAGGAGAAAGAAAAGTGGGCAGAAATAACAGTGAAGAGGTAATGTCTGAAAATATTCCAAACAGATAAAAGACATTAAACCACAGATTTAAGAACTACTGTAAATCACAGGAATATGAATACAAATAAAATGATACATAGACACATCATAAGATAACAACTAGTAATCAAAAACAAAGGGATTATATTAAATCCAGCCAGAGAAAAGACATTTTGTCTTCACAGGACCAACAATATGACTATAGATAACTTATTAACAGAAATAGTTCAATCATATTTCCAATGTTCTAAAAGAAAATAGCTGTTCACCTATATTTCTATCAGTAGCAAGAAGAGACCTCAAAATGCAGGCTTCAAAGTCTACTTCTGAGTTAGATGGACTAGCAGGTATCAAACAACACCTTCTACCAAGAAAACATAATGCTATAGAAAAAAATTAAGAGATTGGTTTGAAGGCATAAAAGCACAACAAAGGCAACCAAGACTTAAGGAGTCAAGCTCACTGAGAGAATGGAGACAAATTGGAGTATATAAAACACATAAAGAGCTGTTTGAAGACATCAGAGTGTCCCAAAGGCAGCCAGTACTTGAGACATCAAGGTCAAGAAAGAATGAAAACACATGGAAGGAAACCATAAAATTACGGCTATTTTCCCTCTTAGGACATTTGCTGATTCTTGCAAGGAACATGAAAGCTAACAGAATGCAGATTTCTTGAGCTTGCAGCAGTCTCACTGAACTTAGAATTAGCATTTAGGGCTACCAAAAAATCTGTAATCTAAGGGACAATAGTTCAGAGAAAAGGGAAGTACAGAGAAGTGAGCCTAACGTACTATGCACAATTTTCCCTTGAAGCAATTCTGAGTCACAAACTACACTTGTGTAGATGGTTGTTCTGAGAAACCAAATTAAAAGTAGATGTAAGAGGAAACAAAATATAGGGTTCAGGGCCTACAAAGGAAAAAGTACCATGGTAAATGACCAAGGCTTTTTGGTAATACTCTGAAAAGGATATATCCTAGAGAAAGGTCAAAAAGTACATAGACCAACCTCAATAGGATCTAGGCAATTTGACCATACTCTATCTTCCTGCAAGAAGAAAGGTGTGTCTTTTCTAAAGGAAGATAATAGGATCCAGAGCCTCTTAATTTTTTCTTGTATAATGTCTAGTATTCAATATAAAATTGACAGGCATGGCATGAAACAGGACCAGCTGACTGAAATCCAAGAGAAAAGGTAGTCAGTAGAAACACAACCACTGGTGAAGCAGATATTGAAGTTATCAGACACAGACACAGATAAAAAGATAGAAAATTCACAAATAATAAAAATAACCAATGAAAATATTAGAAATAAAAATTTGTAAATAAATTAAAAGTTTAAATAACCCAATGAAGAATTTTATTGACTTAACAGCAGATCATATATAGCAGAATTGATGAATATTCAACGGGAAGATAGGTCAGTAAAAAGTGTAGAGAGTAAAGCATAGGGAGGAAAAGATGAAAAATATAAAAGATCTATTATATGTGTAAATGGAAATCTAAGAAGAAAAGAGAGAGAATGGATCAGAAGAATATTTGGAACAATATCAGCCAACAGTTTTCCAAAAGTGATGAATACAATCAACCATAGATAGAGAGTATCGAGGAACCCCAAGCAGTGTATATGTGTATATATGTATATGTCTGCATGCACACACACATGCACACAAAGCACATGATAATAATTTTAATAGCCATTTTTTTCTAGGAAAGACTAAAGGAAGACCAAAATAGTTCTTTAAAGGACTGCAAGCAAATAACTACAAACTCACCATACAATTTACAATGAAAGTATCTTCATACATGCAGGCAAAATAAAATATCTTCAGACAAAAAAAAAAAAGCTAAAAGAATTAATTGCCAGCAAATCTGCACTAAAAGATACTAAAAAGGAAATATTTATGGGAGAGAAATGATCTAAGGTAGAAAGAAGTATAGTAATGCAGAAAAGAATGACAGCTCCTAAAAGGGAACCCTCCTACACTGTTGGTGGGAATGCAAGCTGGTGCAGCCACTCTGGAAAACAGTATGGAGGTTCCTCAAACAGTTGAAAATAGAGCTACCATATGATCCAGCAATTGCACTACTGGGTATTTACCCCAAAGATACAAATGTAGGGACCCGAAGGGGTACGTGCACCCCAATGTTTATAGCAGCAATGTCCACAATAGCCAAACTGTGGAAAGAGCCAAGATGTCCATCGACAGATGAATGGATAAAGAAGAAGTGGTATATATACACAATGGAATATTATGCAGCCATCAAAAGGATAGAGATCTTGCCATTTGCAACGATGTGGATGGAACTGGAGGGTGTTATGCTGAGTGAAATAAGTCAATCAGAGAAAGACATATATCATATGACCTCACTGATATGAGGAATTCTTAATCTCAGGAAAGAAACTGAGTGTTGCTGGAGTGGTGGGGAGTGGGAGGGATGGGGTGGCTGGGTGATAGACATTGGGTAGGGTATGTGCTATGGTGAGCACTGTGAATTGTGCAAGACTGTTGAATCACAGATCTGTACTTCTGCAACAAATAACGCAACATATGTTAAGAAAAAAGAAAAAGAAGAAGATAGCAGGAGGGGAAGAATGAAGGGGAGTAAGTCGGAGGGGGAGATGAACCATGAGAGACGATGGACTCTGAAAAACAAACTGAGGGTTCTAGAGGGGAGGAGGGTGGGGGGATGGGTTAGCCTGGTGATGGGTATTAAAGAGGGCACATTCTGCGTGGAGCACTGGGTGTTATGCACAAACAATGAATCATGGAACACTACATCAAGAACTAATGATGTAATGTATGGTGATTAACATAACAATAAAAAATCTGCTCTGAAAAAAAAAAAGAATGACAGCTCCTAAAAAAGGTAAATTTAAATGGATGATGACAATTTAAAGTATTAGTAATGCTATATTATGTGGTTTTAAATATGCATAAAATCAAAATTCTTGGCAACAATATCACAAAATGTAAGAGGAAAATAAATAGAGGTAAAGTATTAGAAGTCCTTATATATTTGGGAAGTAATAAAAGCACTAATTTATATTACACTCCAATGAGACAAGGATGCATATTGTAACCTCTAGGGTGACCATTAAACAATACAAAGTGATTAATTACCAACAGGGTAATAAAGGAAACAATAATTTTTAAAAACCACTTAATTCAAAAGAATCCAAGGCAGGGGAAAGAGAGGAACATTGCCAAGATAGGCCCAAAAGAAAGTACATGATAAATTGGTAGATATAAACCCCATACATCAATAATGACATTAAATAAAAATGACTAAAGACTCCAAATAAAAGACAAATATTGCCAGACAAACAATGAAAATAAAACCCAAACACATGCGCTTACCAAAGATATACTTTAAATATAAGGAAATATAAAACTTGAAAGTAAAGACTGTAAAAGACACACCATGCATACAACTAACCCAAAGGAACCTAATGTACTTTATAATAATACCAGAGACTTTAAGGGAAGGGGAGAGAGAGGAGAGGAGACAAAGAGGTAAATTTCATAATGACAAAATGTAACCTCAACAGGAAGGGATAATTCTAAATCTGCATATAACCAATAATATAGTTTAATAATGTATAAAGCATACATTGGCAAAGGGGAAAAATATATAAACCCACAATCAGATTATGAGACATTAACACATCTCTCTCAGTAAATGACGCAACAACCAGACAAAAAAATTAGTGAGGATACAGAAGATAAAAACATATTGTCTTAGTTTGGGGTTTCCCTGGAGGTCGATCTGGAGATAAGGATTTCAATGCTAAGAACTGATTTGGGAGGTCAGAGAATACCGGTAGTGGACTAGGGAACTGTTAAAGGAAAGAAAAGCTGGCTATTGCTACTGTGGGCAATGAGGCTAATTCTTATGAGTCATCACTGAGAAACAGTTTTTAAAAAAAATTCTGGGGTGCCTGGATGGCTTAGTTGGTTAAGTGTCCTACTCTTGACTTTGGCTCAGTCATGATCTCAGGGTTGTGAGAACAAGCCCCACATCCAGCTCCACCCGCAGTGTGGAGTCTTCTTGTCCCTCTCTCTCCCCCAGGTTGTACTCTCTCTCTCACGATCTCTAAAAGAAATAAATAAATAAAATCTTTAAAAAAAAATTCCTCGGTATTATCCCAACCGAGGGGTGACAGATCTGGAATATTTATATACCTACCCCCAAGAGTAATCAGTTAAGGGCTGCTTTCAAGGGGTATAAATCTCTAGGACTTCTGGCCTACAACATGCACATATGTGTAGCATGACCTTCCACCATTTTGGAAAAAGCCCTCAGTCACAGAGTTGCAAGTTGCTGGCAATTTGAAGTAAGCCAGAGCACATGGTAGTGTCCCAAGAATATGTGTGAGATATTGACAGCATCTGCTACAACAATTAAAAAAAAATGACCTCATTGACATTTATAGAACACTAAACTGAAAAACTGTAGCATACACATTATTTCCAAGTGCCCATGGAACATTTATCAAAATAGGACCATATGCTGAGTCATAAAGCAAGTCTCAACAAATTTTAAATGATTAAAATCATACTGAATATGTTCACTGACCACAATGAAATTAAACTAGAATTTAACAACAAAATGATAGAGAAATCCACAAATGTTTGTAAGAATGTTTGTAAAAACAAAAACAAAAACTGATATTGTCCAATGTGGCAAAGAAGTTCTCTTGAGGTAGATAAATGCATGCCAAGACGTGGGAATCAGTCAGATAAGAAGGGTAGTAAAAAAGCATGTTCCATACAGGGGTAAGAATATGTGTGAAGGCTACAGAAATCAGGGAATGCTTCCTGAAGGAGGTGTCATGAAATGGGCTTTCAAAGATTACTAAGATTTGACTACACACAGGAAAAGAAATGAAAGGACACTGTAGGCAGAAAGAATAATGAGTAAAATAGTAATAAATACATGTTGGTGTTAATGAACCTTAGTGAAATCTAGATTCTTTGTTGGGTAGCCATGGGGAATTAAATTGGAGAGGTGGAATGGATCAGATAATGGTGTGGAGGGCTCAGATTTTAGATATGGCTCCACACCTAAGAGATGCCCATGTATATACTTACGTAGCAAGCTTCCTTTATAAGGGAAGCTTCGGCAGAACATTATTTGAAAACCTTAGTTTACCCATAGAGATATTAAAAGCCACTGAATAAATATATCCTTTTAAAAGCACATGTAAAAGGGGTCTACCTTCTGTTCCAGGGAAGACATTCTTCTGTTTAGTATATAGTGTAACAGCAGGTTGCTATCAACTCCAATGTTATTTAGTAGCAGACTATTACAGTAGAACAATCTAATTCAGCCCATTCTTGGCCTTCCAGCAGTCCAGCAGTAATGGACTGTTTTGGTTAATTGAATATTCTGTATATTTGCCATGTAAACACGGAGGGTTTAGCAACATTACAAGATGTGAGCACAACTCAAGTCACTTAATACAGCTCAAAACTCATGTGCTTAAACTCTTTCAGTTCAATTCAGTTTATCTTTCTCCGATGAATCAGAAAGCTCTTTAGGATCTTACAGATAAAGTCTATGAGGGGCATCTATAGAAACACTGACTCTTACCAGATCATGTGTTCAGAAATGCTGAGTCTAGAACTACCCAGGCAGGCACTGCCAAAGAAAATAATTTCTTATCAGGTGATACTCTAAACGAGTACAGGAAAAAGTGTGATGGGATATTGGGAAAACCTTGCATAATATCCTGCTAACGGTTGTAGAGATTTGGAAGAGGAGAGTGTCTCCTGTGCTGGGTCTTAGGGATATAGGACTATGAATTCCCCATGAGAACCCACAAGGAAGATATCACTTCAGTCCTGAGTCATAGTGGACATATTCTATAGCTTTGTTCATTTGCAGTGATTGCCCTCTATGTCCATAGTCTAGTCTTTCATTCCAAGATGAGAATGTGTCACCATCCTTGGATTCTGATCCCTTAGGTTCCAGGATCTCCAGAGTTCTGAAACCCAGAATACTGTAGAAGGAAGGGACACCATAGTAGGAATCCACAGTGACAAGAGGGCATTACAATATACACAGGATGGTATGGAAAACTCAGAAGATGGAGACAAAATATATTTTACTGTTTAAATCATTCTTAGGTGAGGGGCACCTGGGTGGCTCAGTCGTTAAGCATCTGCCTTCGGCTCAGGTCATGATTCCAGGGTCCTGGGATCGAGCCCCGCATCGGGCTCCCTGCTCAGCCAGGAAGGCTGCTTCTCCCTCTCCCACTCCCCGTTCTTGTGTTCCCTCTCTCGCTGTGTCTCTCTCTGTCAAATAAATAAATAAATAAAATCTTTAAAAAAAAAATAAATTATTCTTAGGTGAGTGTTGGGGAAAGAACTAACATTTAATAAGATTAAATCTTCATGGGGCACCTGGGTGGCTCAGTCCATTAAGTGTCTGCCTTCGGCTCAGGTCATGATCTCAGGGTCCTGGGATTGAGCCCCGCATTGGGCTCCCTGCTCAGTGGGGAGTCTGCTTCTCGCTTTCCCCCTGCTCATGCTCACTCTCAAATAAATAAACCCCCCCAAAAATCTTCACAACTATTATCATTATTACTATCATTAATATTAGAGTTATGAAATTATCCCCGTTTTACAGAGAAGGAAACAAGTTCAGTGAGATTAACTAAGCTAATGTATGTAATCTGTTCATACTCACGCCATGACTAAGTTTTTGAATCAGGATTTAAACTGAGATTTGTCTGACTCCAAGACTGCTCCTTTTTCACTCTTCTGCATACTCTCACGTTCACTGTGGCAACAGCTCAGAAAGGAAAGAGGAAATAATAATAGCTAAAATGTTGAGTGCTGTGTGTTAGGTAGTGAACCAAGCACTTTCCACACATTATCTCATCTTAAAGTTATAGAAAATGAGGCCCAGAGAGCTTAGGTAACATGGCCAAGGCACACAGTAAGTGGAGGAACCAGGATTTGAATCTTGGCTCTGTAATTTGAGAGTCTACTTTCTTAAGGACTGTGCCTTATTTGACTAGAGGCATACCATATATATCCTAACCCGATCTTGGGCACTCAAAGTCAGAATGTCCAGAGTTCTTCACCCAACTAGGATATAAATACCCATGTTGTATTCATATTTTAAATATGTTGTATTGGTTTTGCTCTTAACACTCCAAGAGAAGATACTGCAGTACCTAGCAAAGAGGAGTAGACAGAATTTTGTTCCTGGATAATGCCACTTGGCAAAAGGCTATCTCCTGCAGCACCCAGGGCCTGATTTGAAGAGGCAATATGTGGCTCGGAGCCCAAGGGAATATTGTGGACTCTATACCAATTTATGTCACATGGTCCCAGATAAACTCACCAGCTTCTTCTGAACTGGTTCATCTTCTATAACCTTCCCTAGTGTGCTCGTTCATTCCTCATGGAGCTCCCCCCTAAGCAAACAATTCCTTATCTTTTCCTCTACTCTTGGATTCTTCAGGAAAGAAATGCAGGAGTAAATTGCATATATTTGTTCTCAAGCTTGTGATATGCCTGTGGGGTTTCAAGTACTGTGGTTCTCTAGAAATCCAACTCACAAAGAAAAAAAAAAAGAGACAGAGAGAGAAAAGATCAAACCTCTTGCTGTATTAATGGAGGACCATGTTACCCATAATTACACTAGCTGTGGAAAGGTCAGGGTTTGAAATGGTGCAAACAGATTATCCACACCTTCTCACACACTACTCATTTATAATACTGGTATCAAAGGGGAAGAAAGGCCTGACAGCTGTGTCCTAACTGTGATATGTTCCATCAGACCTTTCTAACTAAGGAATTCTTCCTCAGGGTACATACTCTTTAATCTGAGGAGTGTCCAGGTTAGGTACAAGGTGATGAGGAAAAGCACCCTGCCTCTAGCTAATAGCCCTCTACACACAAGACTGGGTAATCTATGGCCTATGGGCCAAATCCAGATTGCCGTCTGTTTTTGTAAATAAAGTTTTATTAGAACACAGCCACACCTATTCATTTAGATATTATCTATGACTGCTTTACCATTACAATAGCAGAATCAAGTAGCTGTACCAAAGAACACATAGCCCACAAGGGCAAAACTGTTTTTTTTTTTTAATTGATATTTCCAAAGATTCTTTTTTTTTTTTTAAAGATTTTATTTACTTATTTATTTGACAGAGAGAGAGAGAGAGAGACAGCAAGAGAGGGAACACAAGCAGGGGGAGTGGGAGAGGGAGAAGCAGGCTTCCCGGCTGAGCGGGGAGCCTGATGCGGGGCTCGATCCCAGGACTCTGGGATCATGACCTGAGCCGAAGGCAGATGCTTAATGACTGAGCCACCCAGGTGCCCCTACTATGTGGTTCTTTACAGAAAAAGTTTGCCAACCTGTGGTCTATGGTAACAGTTGACTTGTAAACTGTCAATGAACACAAAATTAACCCATGCAAACAGGTGCCTTCTATTCCCTTCCACCCTCCTGTTGTTCTCCCTCCATCTTCATTGGAGATCCCAGAAGGCAGACGCCCTATAAAAACTAAAGTGAAGTCTTTTAAGAAACCTATTATTTCAGTAAATGGAAAAAATGATAGAATGGAAAATTTTTTAAAAAATCCTCTAGAATATAAAATACATGTGTGGTAAGACTGAATTAAAAAGTTAGAAAGGAAAAGTTTTAGTTAGCATGAGGGCACTTAGGACCTTGGGAGACAGGATTTTTTGGAGTATGACAGGTTTCCTAGTGCTTATTTATTTTGAAATCTTTCCTAGAAACTTCCTGACTCATACACAGCAAATAGGAAGTAAATAACTCTTCCGTAGTGACATATTCATGCATTCTACATTTTTGAGCCAGGTACTAGAATGGATGTTGAGAATGCAATAGTGAATAATTAGAACTTGGTTTCTCTTCCCAGGGGAACTACAGTTTAGTGGAGGGGAAACAGGAATTAAAGATAAACTCACAAGAAGTTATAATTCTGATAAGTACCATGAAAGAAAACCACAGGATACTCTTCAAGTATATAACAAGAAGTCCTAATCTAGATTGGAGGGGTGGGGTGTAGGGAAACAATACTGGCAACATAGATAAAGGACATTTAAACTAAGACCAGTTTGTATGAATAGCTCTTTCTCCAATTCCTATTCTTGCCTGGGGATAGGAGTTTGGCATCTTCAAAGTATTGAAAGAAGAGTTTCCTTAGCAAAAGAAATATAGAATCATTAGGCTGAATATATAAGTAGAGTCCAAAATCAGACTAGACCTTGAATGCTCTAGAATTTTATTACAATAATATTTATTTATAAGCAATTTATAAGCAATGTGGCATCATTATTTCACTTAGAGTTTTGTTCTATCGCTCCAGGAAGAAAGTAGAAATAGATGAATAGGGTGGGAGGCCACACTTTACATGGGCAAAATCCTAGGGGGCTCTTGGAATAGTTTTTGTCTCCCCTCACTTTCATTCATCTTTTTTCTTCTTCCATACTCCTTACTTTTCTTCTTACTTTCTCTTTTTCCTTGCCCTCCTCTACTCTAAATGGTCTACTGCCCTTGGATTTCAGCTCTCAAGCTTATGCTATTAGTTTTACTGCTTAGCAATCAAACTGGCTCTTGTGGACTGGCCTGGGAAGCCAGATACCACTTAAAGTGTCGGAACATAGGTTTTGTGTCAGGTTGAGGTTTGTCTGTGGGGGCAAATACCTTTGGTTTGGAAGTTGGAACACACTTGTACTATAGGTTACAGGCTCAGTGGGTGCCCGATGCTTGTTTACTCATAGATTACAGTGGACTCTGTCTTGGCATACAAACGGAACAACAACACATAGGTCCACCTCAAGGTCAACAGATGAAGTGTGTGTGGGAGTGTCTGTACATGTGCACACTCTAGGCCCCTCTCTTATTTCCAACTAAGTTATAACACCCAATCCCTTGTCCATCATTGAACACCCACAGCCTGGGCCCTCCGACTTTCTCCTTCCATACTTCTTTTCTTTTCTTGTTACTTCATTTCATAGCATTTCTTTCATTAAGGAACAAGATGTTTTATCTCCAGCTAAAGATTGTCATCAGCAAGAAGATGGGAAAAGCATCTTTTGTTACAAGGATCCTTCCAAGCACAGTTGCAGGCTCATCATATTCTCAACCAACTACTTAGGCTACATAGAAGGCTGGCCTGTTGCAAACATTTATAGCTATAGACTACAGCCTACTGTGATTCAATGGTAGTTGCCCATATACCCCATACAGTGCTGCCCATCACCATAAAGCATAGCCGTTAGAGCTCTTATATCACAGTAACCATAGTTTGAATAATATTGTGATAGAAATTTTTGTTTAACAAATATTTCTAAGCCTTGAGTGATGGCCCACTTACTTCGAGCAATATACATTTACATAACCTTCATTTTCTACTACCTAGAAAATAAGAGCCAGGGTAATCTTAATCTATTATGATTAAGCTCTCCACATTTCTGGGGTTTCTTACTTTATCAGACCTCCCTCCTCTTGTCTACTCTGATGTCTGGTGATATGTACCATGGTCACAGTGAGAAGGAAATGAATATACGACTGTAGAACAACCTCTGCCTTGTCCTGATGTTTCTGAGGGATATCCACTTGAGGTAAGTCAGTTTCCAGCTGAGATATCTGGGTGACCCTCAAGGCAACAGAGGATATATCGCAATCCTTAACCCACCTGTGTTCTGGTCCAACGAGGACCTAGGGCTGCTGTTGATTCTACATCCATGTCCATGGCAGAGTCATCGCCACGTTCGGAAATGAAGCCTAAACTACTTCTTCGCTGGTATTGCCTCTCAATTTCAGTGTCATTTCCGCTTCTTTCTCCAGCTACTAGAAGAAAGCTTCCTTCAGGTGTTGCATATTTTTCACTAGCCTCTGGCACTTTTACTCTTCCACAGATTCATTTAATTCTACTGAAGACTGGTGTCTCCTTAAAGGGCAAAGCAGTATATAATAATCATTAAGAGCAGTGTTTCTCACACTTGGATGTGCATAAGTATCACCGGGGGATTTTTTTGTTGTTGTTTTTCTGAGGGATCTTCTTAACATGCACATTCTAAATATAAAGGGCCAGGGTGGACCCTAAGAGTCTCCATTTCTAATGTGCTCCTAGATAATATTGATGATCCTGGTCCACAGGAGGATTAATGTCTAATATACAGATTTGTATATTAAATAAGCCAACCAAGTGAAAGTGCCTAGTAAGAAAATGAAGGGAATCAACATATTTTTGTATCCTTACTTTGGAAACTGCTATGAAATTTCCATATATGATCTAATTTAAGCCTCACAAGGACATTATTAGGAAGCTAGTATTAGCTCCATCTTCATGATAAAGACACAGGGTTAATCTAGTATAGGTACTTTGTCCAAGGTTCCAAAGCTATAAATGTGTCTGATACAATGCTCAAGTTCTTTTTTATTTCTTTTATTTTTATTACCTTTTAAAAAAATGTTTTCATTTTAATTCCAGTATTGTTAACATACAGTGTTATAGTAGGTTCAAGTGTACAATAGAGTGATTCAACAATTCTATATATTACTCAGTGCTCATCATGATAAGTGTACTCTTAATCCCCCTCACCAATGTCAAGCATCCCCCCACCTACCTCCCCTCTGGTAACCATCAGTTTGTTTTCTATAGGTAACAGTCTGTTATTTGGTTTGTCTCTTTTGTTCTTAACCATTACATTATAGTACTTCTACACTTATTAAGAAAATAGGTCAAAGAAAAAAGTACTTCCCAAGGTAAAACAAGTCATTTTGACTTGTTTGACTTGAAGCAGGCATTCAAAAGAGGTTATTTACTGGAGTTTGGTGTACAGGCACTTGATTATCAAAAAACTGGCTAGACGAGATTACTCTAAATGACTGTAACTCTATAATGCTGTGTTTGGTAATGGTGAAATTTCAGATAACAAATATCTATCACTCTTCTGAAGTGAAAACGTGCACAAGAAGTCAAATAGCTTTCAAATAATCAGCTTTATCGATGGTCAGTCTCGATTTGAAAACTGGATTTGGTTCTAAAGCTGAAATTGGGCCTCCTACACAGTCAATACTCGCAATCTTAAGATAATGGTCTCCACTAAAGGACAGGCATGATTTATCAATACGGATGGACAAGTTAAAAAAGAGAGAGCAGAACAGTAGCGGGGAGCCACTAGAACTGATCTCTTTATCCAATAAAGACTAGAAGCACTTAATAAATTCACCTTGTTTGAGCAGAGAGAATCCAAGAAGAAAAAAGAAGAAAGGGGAGGGAAAGAGAGAGACAGACACAGAGGCAGAGAGAGATTGAGATAAGCCTGCCTTGCCTTCTCAATACATTTATTCTGTCTTCTGATTAAAAGTCCTTGAGGAGTATGTTGAGTTTAAAAGAGAAACCAGAAATATTCTCTCCAAAATTACTCTCCATATCCTCCTTACTCCCCCAAAAGAAGTAGAAGTCCCCTTATATAAAGTACTATGCAGGAATCATGGGATAAGTGAAAAAGTCTACTCTCCCCTGGTAATGATAAACATGTACTTTCTTAACCTGGCAGCAAAGAATTGAGGTTAAACGTATGGTCTCCACTTAAATTGCAAGGGCTTGAAATCTAGCTTTGCTAATTACTCTGTAACACTGAGAAAGTAACTTAAACTCTCTGCATGTCAATTTGCCCATATGTAAAATGGTAATAACAAGAAAAGAGTTTGGTGGTGGCAACAGCAACAAAGCTCTTGAATCTCCCTGAATCTTCCAATAAAAACACA
This sequence comes from Callorhinus ursinus, assembly GCF_003265705.2. Taxonomy (NCBI): domain Eukaryota; kingdom Metazoa; phylum Chordata; class Mammalia; order Carnivora; family Otariidae; genus Callorhinus; species Callorhinus ursinus. The sequence continues at coordinate 12,059,385 of NW_027397095.1, forward strand.
CAGAAAACTAGATACCAACATGAAAATTCATGAGCAACAGGGGCACCAGGCTGGCTTAGTCAGTAGAGCATGCAACTCTTGATCTCGGGGTCATGAGTTTGAGCCCCACATTGGGGTAGAGATTACATAACAGATTAAAAAAAAATAACATCTTTTAAAAACCCATGAGCAACATTCATAACAACAAAAAAAAGTGACAAGATAGCCTCACAACCTCCAAATACCAGTGGGTAAGCAGGAGAAATATTAATACAGCAAGGCCAGCATGACATCAGGAGGTGTGTAGAATAAAATAGAAGGAAGCAACAGATGAGATGAATCTTAGAACATAAGAATCCCAACCTAGTCTGAAAGTGCTCACTGGAAATAGAGCAGACTAAATTGATAATAGTACCTGATACTGTATGGGGAATAGAAGAGAGACATAAAGATGCAATAAACAAGAGGTTAAGTAAAAACCCTTTAGCCCTGAATTGGAATTGGAAGTATGCATATGAACTCAAGAATTTCCTTCCTTCCTCCCTTCCTTCCTTCTTCCCTCTCTCCCTTCCTTCCTCACCAGCTTTATGAATGGAAAAGCCCTAAAAACATTGGAAAAACAAGTAGTAATAAGTTATCTAACACCCAGATTGTGGACTTAAAATACTGTGTTCCATCAAAAGATACTGGGGCATCTAAGATTCTAGGTCAGCCACATCTGATCATACAAGATAATGAAAATGCTATCAAAAATCATTAGCATCATATTAAAAGAGCTCATGAGCCGATTTGAAAAAGATCTTACTGACCAAACATGGGAAAGATTGAGATTCAAAAAGGATTACAGTAAAGGAGTAATGTCAGCAAAATAGCAGAGTAGGTAGCTCCAAGCTGCCTCCACTAAAGAAACATCACAAAACAACCAGAAATTGTTAGAAACAACTTTGTCAGAACTGTGGAGAACAAAAACTTAGAGCAACCAAGTGACACTGAATCAAAAAAAAAAAAAAAAGAAAAAAAGAAAGAAAAAAAGGCAACTTTGACAAAATAGGAAAGCTTTATGGAATTTTTACTAGCTCTTGACTCACTCCCTCTCTAGCATTGTGGCAGTCTTCAAAACTGAAATCTGAATTCTTAGTGTAGGATTCTGCTCCCTGGACCCACAGGGAGCAGAATAGACCTTATTCACAAATTATTGTGTCTGTCTGTTCTGACCTGTCTAGGGAAAACCTGGAAAACAAATGCAAGGCAATTATCTCAGTTTCACCTAACTCAGAATTCAGGCTAGGAAAGTGGTAGGCTTTACTCAAAACTGCTGCAAGCTAAAATAACAACCCACAGATGCCTGGAGACAAAATATATACCATAGTCCACCTAAGGTCCAGTAGACAAAACTGGGGAGTTTCTTTGGGGAATTAGTACATTTAAAAGGACCTGTATTTACACAAAAATTTAGAAAGCCACATGCATTTCAGTAGAGATTCAAGAAGACTAAACTTTCAACTTAGGCTGATCCCTAAGTTCAGTTCAACACTGGCTAAGTGTAGAAGTAATGTCACTATAGAGAGTAAATCTGCAAAGGCTGGGAAAGTATTTTGCGTTTGTGTGGTGGAGTGTGTGAACCGTATTTTCTTCTTTATATATTTTTAGGTCCTGGCATTCAAAGAAATTTATGTGAAAATATAAACTGATACAATGGAAAATTACTCAGCCATGAGAAAAGAATAAGACTTTGCCCTTTGTGAAAACATGGATGGACTTAGAGGTATTATGCTAAGTAAAATAAATCAGAAAGAGAAAGACATATACCATATGATTTCACTAACGTGTGGAATCTAAAAATAACAACAACAACAACAAAAATGAACAGACAATTCAGAAACAGACTCATAAATACAGAGAGTAAATGTGGTTGCCAGAAGTCAGAGGGGTAGGGGGGTGAGCAAAATGGGTGAAAGGGAGTGAGAGGTATAGGCTTCCAGTTTTGTAATTAATAAGCTATGGAGATGAAAGATGCAGCATAGGGAATATAGTCAATGGTATTCTAATAACATTGTATGGTGACACCTGGGAGATACACTTGTGGTAAGCATAGCATAATACATAGAGATGAATTACTATGTTGTATGTTGTACACCAGAAACTAATGTAACATTGTATGTCAGCTATACTTCAACTACAAAAAATTATCACCTGAACACATACTAATGAAGAGAAACATAGTGACCACATAAAGTAATGAATATAGTATCTACAAAAAATAGTTTGAGAATGTCACTAAAAATAAGAACTACTACAGCCCTCAACAATCACAATAGAAAGCAAACCCTGGGGGAGGGAAAAATCTGATTTCCAGAATTACTACATTATAATATTCAAATTTCCCAATTTGAACAACAACAACAAAAATCAAAAGACAGGGGCGCCTGGGTGGCTCAGTCATTAAGCGTCTGCCTTTAGCTCAGGTCATGATCCCAGGGTCCTGGGATCGAGCCCCGCATTGGGCTCCCTGCTCCATGGGAAGCTTGCTTCTCCCTCTCCCACTCCCCCTGCTTGTGTTCCCTCTCTCGCCGTGTCTCTCTCTGTCAAATAAATAAATAAAATCTATTAAAAAAATCCAAAGGAATACAAACAGTAAAGTATGTCCGATTTAAACAAATAACAAAATAAAAGCACCGGGGTGGCTCAGTTGGTTAAGTGACTGCCTTCGGCTCAGGTCGTGATCCTGGAGTCCCAGGATCGAGTCCCACATTGGGCTCCCTGCTCAGCAGGGAGTCTGCTTCTCCCTCTGATCCTCTCCCCTCTCATGTGCTCTCTCTCTCAGTCTGTCTCTCTCAAATAAATAAATAAAATCTTAAAACAAAATAACAAAATAACAGAAACCATATTTGAGGAAGTCCAGACATTAGACTTCCTATAAAAAGCCTTTAAAACAACTAACCTTAAATATGCTCAAAGAGCTAAATAAAACATGAAAGAACTAAAGGAAAGAAGGAAGACAAAATATGAACAAAATGAGAACATCTATAAAGAGATAGAAATTACAAAAATAAACCAAAGATTCTAGAGTAGAAAAGTAACAACCGAAACAATAACTGAAATGAAAAATTTAGTAGAAGGGCTCAACAGAATTGAGCAGACAAGAAAGAATCAAAGAACTTGAAGATAGGACAATTGAAATGATAGAATCTAAGAAGGAGAATGATAAGAGAATAAAGAAAAGTGAACCAAACCTAAGGGACCTATACAACACCATCAAACAGAACAACATATACATCATGGGAGTCCCAGAAGGAGACTAGAGAAAGAAAAGGGAAGAAAGAATATGGCCAAAATGTTCCCAAATTTCATGAGAGATATGACTCTACAAACCCAAGAATGTCAATGATCTTCAAGTAAGATAAACTCAAAAAGAACCACACCAATATATTATAATCAAACTGTTGAAGGCCAAAGGAAAAAAGAGAATCTTGAAAGCAGCAAGAGAGAAGTGATTCATCACACACAAGGGGTTCTGTGTAAGAGAACAGTATATTTCTCATGTGAAACCATGGAGGCTGGAAGACAGACGTTGACATATTTAATGTGCTGAAAAAAGAAAAATGTCAACCAAGAATTATATATCTGGCAAAACTGTTCTTCAGAAAAGGAGAAAATAGGGGCACATGGCTGGCTCAGTCAGTACAGCATGTGACTCTTGATCTCAGCGTCATGAATATGAGCCCCACTTTGGGGGTAGAGATTAAATAATAAAAACAGAACTTTAAAGAACAAACAAATAAAAATGAGGGAGAACATAATAAGATATTCCAAGATAAACAAAAGCTGAAGGAATTTCCTACCACTAGATGTGCTCTACAAGAAATGCTAAAGGGGGGTGCCTGGGTGGCTCAGTCGTTAGGCGTCTGCCTTCAGCTCAGGTCATGATCCCAGAGTCCTGGGATCAGGCCCCACATCAGGCTCTTTGCTCGGCAGGAGGCCTGCTTCTCCCTCTCCCACTCCCCCTGCTTGTGTTCCCTCTCTTGCTGTGTCTCTCTCTGTCAAATAAATAAATAAAAATCTTTACAAAAAAAAAAAAAGAAATGCTAAAGGGATTCCTTCAGGCTGAAAAGAAAGGACACTAGACAGTAAATCAAAGCTGTATGAAGAAATAGAACTATGGTAAATGTAAATACGTGGGCAAATATAAAAGCCGGTATTATTGTATTTTGGGGTTGTAACTCCATTATATCCTAGGGGATTTAAAGACAAAAGCATAAAATAATTATGAATCTATATTATTGGGTACATAACATATAAAGATGTAATTTGTGACAACATAAAGGGAGAGAAAATGGAGCTTTATAGGAGCAAAGTCTTTGCATTCTAGGTTATTTTCAATTCAAACTAGATTGCTTTAAACTAAAGATGTTCAATACAATCCCATTGGTAACCACAAAGAAAGTATGTTAAAGATATATACACAAAAGGAAATAAAAATAGAATTGTAAGAGTAAACAATAAAAAATATCAACTGAACATGAAGAAAAGCAGTAAGGAAGGATATGAGTGACAAAAATGAATGAGACATGCAGAAAACAAATAGTAAAATGGCAGAAGTATGTTCATTCTTATCAGTAATTACTCAAAATGTAAATGCTTTAAACTCAAAAGACAAAGACTAGCAGAATGAAAAAAAAATTATCCAACTATGTGCTGTCTACAAGAGATCTAAAGACACAAGTATCTTGAAAGTGAAAGAATGAAAAAAAACACTAAAACTGTTACAAGAGATAAAGACATCATATATTTATAAAAGACTCAACAAGAGGATATAACAATTATAAACATCTATGCACCAACGAAGAGCACAAAATATATGAAGCAAACATTGAGAGAACTGAAGTGAAAAATAGATAACTGTACAATAATAGTGGGAGACTTTAATATACCACATACAATAATGGATAGAGTGATTAGACAGAGAAGAATAAGGGAATCAAGGACTTGAAGAACACTATAAACCAAGGACACATATTAATTACATAAAAAACATGCTATGTCAGCAACAGTAGAATACACATTCTCTTTAAGTGCACATGGAACATTCTGTAGGATAGATCTTATGTTAAGCCACAAAACAAGTCTCAATAAATTTAAGATTGAAATCCCAAAAATATCTTTTCTGGCCACAATGGAATGAAGCTAAGTCAGTTACTGAGAAGGAAAACTGGCAAATTCACAGATATGTGAAAAATAAACAACACATTCTTAAACAATCAAAGAGTCAAAGGAGAAATCACAAGTGATATTAGATAATACTTAGGGACAAGTCAACATGAAAACACAATATATCAAAAGTTATGGAATATAGCAAAGGTAGTGATCAGAGGGAAATTTATAGCTGTAAATACCATCATTAAAATAGAAGGATCTCAACTAGATAAACTGAAGAGCTAGATAAAATTAAGGAAGTAAAAAAAAACAGTAGAGCAATTTAAAACTAAAGCTAGTAGAAGAAAAGAATAATAGATTAGAACAGAAACAAAATCAAGAATAGAAAAATATAGAGATTTTAAATTCAAAAGTTAGTTCTTTGAGAAATCAACAAAACTGACAAACTTTTAGCTGGACTGACAAAGAAAAAAGAGATGGCACACATAATTAAAATCAGAAATGAATGTAGAAAAAAACATTATTTACAACCCTACCAATTAAAAAGGATTATAAGAGAATACTATAAACAATTGTACACCAAAATTAGGTATTCTGCACGAAATGGACAAATTTCTCAAAACACAAAAATTACCTAAATTGATTCAAGAAGAAATGAAAAAACAAAACAGTTCTTTAAGAAGAAAAGAGGTTAAGTCAATAGTCGAAAATCTCCCAACAAAGAAAAAAACTATACCAGATGGCTTCATAGGTAATTTCCACCAAATATTTAAAGAAAAAATAACCCAATTCTCATCAGACTCTTCCAAAATATAAGAGAAGAAGACACTTTGTAATTCATTCTATGATACTAAAGCCAGAAAAAGACATCACACACACAAAAATTGCAGACCAACATTCTCTGTGAATATAGATGCAAAAAGCCTCAACAAAATACCAGCCAACTGATTCTAACAGACGACATATTACCAGATAGGATTTCTCACAGGAATACAAGGGTGGTTCAACATAAGAAAATCAATGTAATACACGACATTATGGAAAAAAGGAAAAAAACCCACGATTTTCTCAACTGATAAAAAAAAAGCATTTGACACAATCCAACACTAATAAACACACACACACATAAAACTAGAAAGTACATAGTGATGATGGTTTCAGAACATTGGAATGTAATGCCACTGAATGGAATTATACACTTAAAAATGCTTAAAATTATAAATGTTATGTGACACGTACGTAATCTCAAAAATTTCAAAAAGATTACAATGGTTTGAAATCTATTAAGTATGTTAAATCCATGAGTACATAATGATATTGAATAATAAGTAAATTGTTCACCTGTGGAACTTCACCTTTCTTATATTGAAATGGGTAAATAAAAGGAAAGATAAAGTATTTATCCTGTCCCTTCTATGTGAATTTTTCCCCTCCCTAATCTATTGGAAGATGACAGGTTGTATCCACTTATAAGTGAACTGTGTATAAGTCAAATTTGAATTAGAATTTTTACCATGGGGTGTCTGGGTGGCTCAGTTGGTTAAGCGTCTGCCTTTGGCTCAGGTCATGATCCCAGGGTCCTGGGATTCAGTCCTGCATCGGGCTCCCTGCTCAGTGGGGAGCCTGCTTCTCCCTCTCCCTCTGCCACTCCACCTCCTTGTCACACTCTCTGTCAAATAAATAAATAAAATCTTAAAAAAAAAAAAGAATTTTTACCATGTCTAATCCCTAGTTAATTACTCAGTCTAGGTACTAAACATTAACAGCTGCTAACATCACAAAAAGATAGAGAAAAACATTTGGTGCCTCATGATTAAAGAACACAGCATTGCCTTGAGTTGTAAATTTGAATTTGAATCTGATGCAGATTTCAGGTCCAGCTGCCAACGCATAGGAAATACTAAGGACAGAGGAACATACTTAATTACACCAGGAGTATGCAACATGTTCTTTGGGTTCTTGATCCTGTAAATTTTAATAAAAGAAAAGCATAATAACAAAGGAAAATCCGTAGATTAAAAAAAATTAAAAACATGGGCACTAGGTGTTATATGCAACTAATGAATCGTTGAACACTACATCAAAAACTAATGACGACTATATGCTGGCTAACTGAACACAATTTTAAAAATTAATTAATTTAAAAAACATAATAAGTTCCCCGAAACTAACATAACATTGTGTGTGAGCTATACTTAATAAATATGTTTCATAAAAATGGACAAAACTGTAAACAAATACAAGGGAATGATTACTGTAAAACCAAGATAGAAATTACTTCAGAAGGGAATGGAAGAAGAAAAAGGAAGGGAATGGAAGAGAGTTTTGATAAGAGAGGGAAAATGGAAGGGCTCTTGGGGTGGCTGCTATAATTTTGTTTCTTGACCTGAGTTGGGTACATATTGCCTTATAGTAAGTAACTCATTATGCCATACATTTGTTTAGTGTGTTTTCATAATCTATGTTTTATTTTACAGTAAAAACATTAAAATGTGAATTGATTAGAGCGTGAGATGCAGTCACAATATTTTTTTTTTAAGATTTTATTTCTTTATTTGAGAGAGTGAGAGAGCACAAGCAGGGGCAGAGGGAGAAGCAGACTCTCCACTGAGCAGGGAGCCCGACGCGGGGCTCGATCCCAGGACCCCAGAACCATGACCTGAGCTGAAGGCAGTCGCCTAACTGAGCCACCCAGGCACCTCCACAATATATTTTTTAAAGATTTTAAGTAATCTCTACTCCCAACGTGGGGCTTGAACCCACAGCCCTGAGATCAAGAGTCACATCTCTACCGAATCAGCCAGGTGCCCCGCATGCACAGTATTTTTGAAATGGCAATAATAGTCATACTACCTTAAGGGGGAGAGTGAAAGAGTGAAAAGTATATGTAAAGCACTTAAGTATGGCTGACATAACTAGAGTTCTATTACTACTAGGGCATGTTTTATTTCTGATGCTAGAAGTCATTTTTAAATCTACATAGTGATAATACCAATTTAAACACATTTGTTATCTCACCATTATCACAACCATAGAGGCAATATATTCATTCTTTATCTCAGGTATGTAACTAGTCTTTGCCCTAAAACACAGGGGTTAAAGTATCTGTTTTGCAATAATAATGGTGAGTTGGAAAATTAATTCAATCATGAGGCAATTGATTTTGAGTAAGGTACTTTGCCATTTACAAGCTGTGCGAAATTCTGTGTGTAAAAAATAAACTTCTGTTAAGTCCTAGGCTTTGGGGGAAACATTAATATTATAGCTGTTGGAATTATCTTAACTAAGACATTTGGGCAAATTATTTGACATCGTTGTGTTTTGGGTTATTCCTCAGTAAAATGGATAATAGTCTCTACCTCATAGAGTTATTATGAAGATTAAAAGAGTTCATCTTCAGGAGCCTGGCTGGCTTAGTCGGTAGAGCATGTGACTCTTGATCCCAGCATCTTAGGTTCAAGCCCCATGTTGGGCATAGACATTATTAAAAAAAAAAAAACAAAAAGAGTACATCTTTATAGGAGTTTTGGACAACGCCCGGCAATAAGGCCCCCCCTATTATTAATGATTTTCTGGCGGCTTCTGTCAGAACTGCCTCAAGGACTGGGCACTGCCAATCCTGTTGTTGGTGAAAAATTCTCAGTACTGCAGCCGACAGAGCTTGGGGCATGCAAAGATCGGTACGCAAGGGCTTTTGGTTATCTTTCCTTATTGCATAATTCATCTGTGTGCTGACCACACGTTCAAAATACCTCAAACCTTTTCTTTCCCTGCTCCACTCCTTAATCATGCATGCTGCTTGGTAATTTACTGGCTTCTCTTTCCACCTAACCACAGGGGTCCTGTCATGTACAAAGTAGCTCCTCCTAGAAGCAATTCAGAAGTTAATAATTCCAATAATATTAACCTGAGAGAATGCGCTGTTTGACTGAGGCTGTGTGGCTATTCCCTTAAGTGTCACTTGCTCTTGCAATATGCTGGGAACGATGCCTTGTTATAACTTGGCCTGCTTTCTACTCTTTCTTTGTGGTCCCTCAGGTGAAATAGGTAATACTCGCAAAGTAATTAATTATGGCTAAAATGAAGAGCTGTATTTTCCCAGGCTGAACTTCTAGAGAACGGGAATATGAGGACATTGTCCTCTCTGGACAAATTTGCTTATGTTTATACATTTTAAAACTGCTTATCCCTGAAGAAAAGAAATTAAGTCTCACAGCTATGCACTGGAGAGTCATGAGTCCTTTCCATTTCAAAAACAAACAAAGGTTACAAAGAATGGCCAGGAGTAAATGCCCCAAATTCTCTAACCTCTGCAGTTTTTAAGGGGTAGGACTAATATCACCACCTTAATAGACATCTAGGGCTAAGCAGGCCCTTGCTGTAGAGGGTAATGTTCCCTGGAGTTCAAAACGTGACTTTTAGGATAGGTCCTGACCTATCCTAAGTGACTTGCCTAACACAAGTCACAGGCATAAAATGAGGGTGCTAATCCAGTCTTTTCCATTAGTAGCTGTGTATTCTTGGGCAGGTCACTCACAATTTTCTGTATAAAGCAGTTCCACAAACATGTACTGAATACCAATTGTGGAAGGCATTATGCCAGGTGTTCAAATGACAAAGATAAATAAGACATGATCCTTCTCTTTCTCTTATTACACAAGGAAATTGAAGCCATTGGACTATGTGATCTCTAAGGCTCTTTCCAATCCAGAAACTCTTTGATTCAACCAGGCCTTATGTTTCACATATTTTAATTATACTATGTTCAAAATTTAGTGTTTTGGGGTTGCAGCAGTTTGGATGGGTTTCCCTATTATTCCCAATGATCTGTCATATCTGAAATGTAATGGGAAAGGCAGCAGTTAGCCCTTTCCCAAATTTGAGCTCCTAGCGGCGCCTCTCTTGCCCTGCACTGTTTCAGCAGAGATATAGTGAATGTTTTATCTGAGTTCCAAATCTGAAAGGTCATCTTCTATCTTAAGAAGGGCACTGCCTTGGATAGTACTGATGAGGGAACAGAAGGCAAGCTGAGGACAAAGCAGAAGCTGACACCCCACAACTCCCACCCCCATGGGATACATGTGACATTCCTCAGGCACTCCTGGCTGTCCTAAAGGAAAAACAAATAGTTAACTTATAGAGACCACAATCCTACAAGAGTCTCCCTCAGTTTACAAATGTCTTAGCAATCTATAAGAACAAAGCATTCCTATCATCAATAACCTAGCTTCCAGAAGGAAATGTAGATATAATTAAATGCCTTTATAACCTGCAGCCCATTGACAGATAATTGAAGCGGACAGGGTGTAATATTCCAGGAAATTCCCAACTATCTTAATGTTAATGCCTTACTAGAGAGGTAAACAACCTTAACTTGACAATGGCAAGGGCTCTGGTATCCTGCAGGTCCTCTTGAGCATATGAAAGTTCTTTGGAAACCTCCCTTTTTCCTTACCTCCCCCAACCCCATAGTATATAATTGGCCACCCCTCACAACCCCAGGGCTGCAGCTCTTCCTGCCCATGGGTCCTGTCCCCGTGCATTAATAAACCACCATTTTGCACCAAAGATGTCTCAAGAATTCTTTCTTAGTCATCCTGGACTCCACCCCACTGAACCTCACCTATATTCCAAAACCCCATCAGAATGGTTTCCTACCTTCTTAAAACCTGTGGGACTTCCCTAGGCAAGGACTACTTACTTGCTAAGATGACAGTTGGAGACATGCCAGGTAGAAGAATAGCTTAACATGTGGTGAAATGTCCCTTAACTTAGGTACTTCAATGTGCAAAGATGTATACTATGCCAGTCTGCACAGAAAAGAGAGCATTTTTCGTACGCTTTGGACTAGGAGAGAAGAAAGAGGAAAGACAAAAATAGGCAGGTTCTACATCACTAAAGGAGGAAGTGAACTTGACTTCTGCGAATACTTGATGGGAAGTCAAACTACTTGTGAAAGAAAGAAGACACAAGGTTAGCTACTGGCTAGGTTCACCCCACCTCTCTTGACTGAGTAGGCCTCTCTCCCAGGAAAGGCCCCCAAAGAGCATACTAAACATCCCAAGAATTGATAATCACAGTAAATGAAGTATGAGAATGGCCGAAAAACACCTCAGACATCAAGATGGAGGTAGAATGATGTTTGTTCATCTCTTCAATGGATAATGATATTTACTTCATAGGACATTTGTGAGCGTGAAATGAGTTCATATGTGAAAGTGTGTCTGGTATACAATCCACACTGTACTTTCTTTTTGTGGATCAACAACAAAGAGAACAACAACAAAGGAAAAAGAATCCGGCTGGTCGAAGACTAAATTAGACCACTTTTTTTTTATGGTTTTCTTCTCAGAAGTGATTTCAAACGTGTTTGTCACACACTTGCATAAGGAAAGACATGTATAGACTTTATAGTATGGCTGAGTTGATGGGAAGATAGTATGGGCGTGCGTGTGTACACAGGGGCCGGGAGGGGCTGATGTCTATATACATTTATAGGAGGGCAGAGTATGTATACTTGGTAAAAAATCATCTTGTCTATGGACACAATTGAATATTGCATGGTTTTATTTAATATTCCTGCTTCAGTAAACGTTTTTTTTTGCAATACTTTTACTGGTATATCCACCTGCCACCAATTCCGCCTACTTGATTCCTCTTCCTTAGTAACCTTCCCAGTACACTAACATCCTTAGAGTTTCGTGTAACCCTAAAGCATTTGCTATAAAAGAGACGGCCTGCTCTATTCACTAGGTACTAAATTTTAAAATCTCCTAAAAGTGTCTGGCTTCCTAGTTGATTTTTCTCCACTAGTACAATGTCCTGAAGAGACCTCTCTCTACTGTGCTGGCTAACATATAGCAAATAGGGGTTTTTAATACCTTCTCTGGCCTGCAGATCTGGTTTTCTACCAGACTGAAAGATACTTCCTCCTGTTCATCAGGATGTCAAATGGGATCAAGATATAAATCTAATAAGCATTTCCATTGTCTTGAGATGTATACATGAAAATGTCAAAATGAAAATCAAGGCAGGCATGATAATTATGTAGGAGTTACCTTCCTTACCCTTCCTTATCATAGCCCTCTCCATCTATACAAAGATACGTCAAAGTTCCACCATCCAGGAAAGCATCGCCATAGTCCCTCAGATTATTTTTAGGAGACTAAAAATATGGATCCAGTGTTTCTTGAGCTTGGACATTACTGAATAAATCTTCATGTTTCCCTTTATAAATAATGTAGCCACATTGTATCAGAGAGCATCGATGTGTATGTTTGTTTTTTAACATCTAAGTAATCCCTTCAAGATTCAGGACACCATAATGAATTGTTAGGGTTTCTTACAACTCGCTCAGGTCACACCGTTTAGGATTAGATGTGCTTAGGTGGAATAATGGTCTTAAGATTCAGTGATAGAACCCCAAATGTAAGTAGGAGGAATTTCAAGGGATTGTTTTCAAAATGAAGACCTGTCATTCAAAGAAAAATATATCCCTGGGTACAAAAGATCAAGATAAGTTTATACTAGAAACCCTATATGAATACTTCCAGCAAGTTCATATTTACATTTATAGAATTATATATGAGGTATGCTTTATATATAAATTTAAATATTAAATGATTAAAATTAAGTAAACTATATAAACTAACTAAATATATAATATAGAAACATGCTTATGATTACATAAGTAGACATACAAGTATATTTCTATAAATATATAAAGTATGTCAACCACGTGTCAACACACTGCACTCAATGATTCTGCTGTATTAAGGTCAAAATTGGCAGATACATGAATAATCTCCTTCTGTATATTTCTTCCTTTCTTCCTCCTCCTTTCTTCTTCCATTAAATATTTACTGAGCACTTGCTATGTGCCCGGCACTGTGCTAACTGCTATCTATAGGGGAAATAACAAAGAGTAATTTATAATCTCTGTACTCAAAGAGTTCATTGTCTACTGTCCATGCACCTCCTCACCATCCCTACTAACTGATTCTTAGGCAAGTTTATCACAGCAGTAAGTACTGGTTGGTTAAGAGGGGACAGAGAAGCCACTCCTAACCCGAATTAAAAACACAACTGAAAAAGCACAAAATATTGAAATATTTTTTCTCGATATAATGTCAATCTCTCACTCATGGTTCAAGTAGCAATTTCGGCTCAATACAATCAAGAACATTCCCCTGCTCAGTTTTCTGAAAATAGAATGGGCTAACTTGTATAGCTGTGATTCCCTATCACTTGGAATAATCAAATATTTGGTTTGATAGAAATCAAAGTTTTCTTTCTGAACTTCCTTAGATCCTAAACAATGTGGAGATTGGACTATATGATGTCTAATGCCCCTTCAGACCCTATATAATGATTGAATTTAAATAAAATAACCCAGAGCCATTCTATCTCTTTCTCCCTCCTCCAGTTCAGGCAGTGCATATTGTTTTTGGTCAGGGCCCAGAGCAACAAATAACAGCAATAACCCCGCATATCAAGAAGTTTCAGTGCCATTAGGCTAGTTCTCCTCCAACATGTTCAGTCCCACAGCTTAAAGTATTATCAAAATCTGTCTGTGATTTTCTTTCTTTCTTTTTTTTTTTGGTGAGGGGGGGGGCAGGTAGATGTTTATATACCCTGAATTTGTTATCTGCCAAGGATTCTGGGGATTTGAAATGGAATTAAACTATGATGAAAATAAATAAGAGTTGCAGCAAAATCACTCTAAAATTTATTATTTTATACCCTGATGAGAACCAGTTAAGGAAAATAAACTCCTTGATATAACATTACTACCACTGCATTTGCTTCACTTGAAATGCAGAAAAAAATTTCAGTGTAATCAAAACTACATTTTTCTGTTGATGCAAGCATATACTTATGTACTTTTATTTGGTGTGGTTTGTTGTTATTGTTTATTTGTTTTTGGCAGTCTGTTCTTAATATAACAGTCAGGCAAGGGAATGCTTTTCCTGCAGATATTATGCCATTGTTTCCAGTAGGATCATAAAAAGGAAAAAGAAATAAAAGATTCTATATTCACTAAGAACACACAAATATAAGCTTTCATGTGCAGACATTACAAGATTGTCACACACACACAGAGAAAGAGTTAAAATCTGTTCTGCAACAGATATTTAACATCTAGTTTTAAAATCTGGATATTGCTTCCAAGCTTTAGTCTTCATTATCACACTATCTGCTTTATACACTTCTCCCTTTGTGATCTCATCCACTTACCATTTCACCCATTACTCCCAGTAACTGACCCTGTCATTTTTACCTCTATATCTGTCTTTTCTGCAAATCATCTCCACCTGACTTCAATACATTGCCACCCATCACCACGTCTCAGCAGTGTATGAAACATAAATTCAAATGTCTGGTTTCTCCTCTCCTCTCAGTCTCCATTATTGCTATTACTCCAAAGCAAAATCATTTTCCTATCACTCGAGTTGCAAACATCTGATCTGACCCTTGCCCTTCATTGTCGCTCTACACAAATAGCCAATCATCACATATGTTGACACTTCCTGCATAGTAGCTACCATCTTTCTTCTCTCTCTTTTTATTTTTTTAATATTTTATTTATTTGACAGCACAAGCAGGCAGAGAGGGAGGCAGAGGGAGAGGGAGAGGCAGGCTCTCCGCTGAGCAGGGAGCCCGATCCGGGGCTCGATCCCAGGACCCTGGGATCATGACCTGCGCCGAAGGCAGCCGCTTAACCAACTGAGCCACACAAGCGCCCCCCATCTTTCTTCTCTTGCCCATGGTTTTTAATCAGTTTTGGAGATTTATCATCTGTAGTCTTAAGTATGGCAATAATTTCCTAAATGGTCTCTGTCTAGTCTCTTCCTTTTCAATCTACTTCACAAAACACTACCAGACAAAATATCTGAAAATAATATTTGCACACCTCATATTGTCTCAAAACCTTCAATGGCACTGCCAGTTGTTTTAAAAGACAATGTCTGAAATCTGTAGCCCAGAATTCAGGTTCCCACATAGTCAGACTCAGCCATTAGCATTTTGGATGATTCTTCCACATTAATCAAAGAAGCATATTGGTTGTTCTCCCTTACCACATTATGAGACTGAAATAGGAGAAATACATATGGGAGAAATTAATAAACATAATAAAATGAAGAATACAGGACTGATGAATCACTGACCTCTACCTCTGAAACCAATAATACATTATATGTTAATTAATTGAATTTAAATAAAAATAAATAAATTTTTTTAAAAAGTGAAGAATACAGCATTTTCAGGCTAGGTCTGTGCCTCTGCGCCTTTGCTTATATCATTCTCTCTACCTGCAAAAACATCATTGATCCTTCCCTTGTCCAGCTGAAGCCAACTCATCTCTAGTAAGTGCTTATGTCCAAGTCATCACTCTATTTGACCTTCTCTAGCTCTATTGTCCATGTGACAGACTTGCATGTAGCACCCTTTGCCTTGTATAGAAATGATCTCTCTCTGGGTATCATTTCACTCCCTACCTGGATTGTCAGCTAACTAAGACCAGGACAAGGCCTGGCACTTCTTTTGCAGCCCTTGTGAACCCTAGCCAAATGCACAACACGTGCTTGTGTTGATTATTGAGTACTTACTGAAATTTTGCCTTTGTCTGTTTTAGGGTAAAAATACAAGTCTTTATTTTACTGATGCCAGTTTATGTCTTTGTGTAGGCCTAGCCCAAATTTCCCTGCTATTCCTATAAATTATAACCTGCAGTGCCTTATACCTAGATTCTCTCTGCAGATTGAGTTCCAAACTGTGACTGTTTGTTTTAAGCACATCAGTCAAAATCCTGGTTCAGAGTTATTTAAAGTGGTTTGTATTTTATGGTTCTATGAAGGCTTCACATTGCAATGTGCTGAGATTTAAAAACACAGAAACTAGAAAGAGGGTACAAGGAACTGCCATCTGTCCCTATAAACAATTATCGGCCGGCCATCTGCCTGTATACTGGGTAATGATTTTAACGCTGGTAATATCTGACTGAAATACTTTCTCTCTAAGGAACCAAAGAAAGGGAACCCATTAAAAAGTGCTGATCCTTCTAGTTGCTGTTTGTGAATGTTTTCTCCCATACAAGAGCCTGTCATTAATTTGTATCTCTATGCTTTTCACTATGTATTGAAAAGTTATTCCTCATGACCTATCCGCAAACACCTGTAATCTTCCTATCTACAAATTGCCAGAAGGAGTTAGTGCAACCATGGAATATCATTTAGACCCATTCAAAATGGAGCAAAGTGTCCAACTCACTATAAAAGAAAACTAATAGTCAATGGATTAACAATTAACCTCAGGCTCAAGCTAAGCAGAATATAGAAACTCATAGCCAAACGAAAACCAGGCCTTCTGGCTTTCAAAATCAACTCCACAAAGTTCACATCCAGTGTAATCCCTCTAATGGGTTCACTGCTTTATTTTTCTGTGATCAAAACTGAGACAAATTGGCATTAGAGTAATAAGTGAATTATCCTTTGGATTTAAGCAGAATCCATCCAGTCACTTAAAGCAGGGCAAAGCCACCTGACAATGCATGGACTTCTGCAGATGTGACTTAATACATGAAATGAAGGTGATGCTTGTGGTATTAAATCTGAGTCATGGTTCATTCAGCCCAGATTACTTTTTTTTGTACACAGTTGTTCTAAAAGATATGATGTGGTAGTAGTTCATAGCCTTTACCAGTAAACCTCAAGGTTAGGAACATTACCAAAATGGGCAAAGTGGATTTTCAGCCAGTGGCATTTCTTGAGAGACATGCATTCACTAAGTTTCAACCCATACTGTCCTATACTTACTTATTTGTCTCGAAATTACTTGTTTTTCAAGCGTTGACTTGATTTTTTATAGATTTCAGTACCTTTGCTGTATTAGAAACTTCCTGTGAGATAGAGATCTTGCCAACATGTTTCACATCAAAACTAGTTCCAACAATTTATATTTAAAGAATTCAATTATGTTTATCAAGTGTTCCCCATCTTTAGTTGTCTGTATTCTTTTTCTTCTTTTCTTTAAACAGCATGGCTTCTTAGAAATCTGGCTTAAGTAATGGCAATTAACTCCTATGATACTGGCTAGCCCACTGAAACTACCTTGGAAATTTTCAGATAGCTGAGAGAAGGTATGAAAAAAGTAATTCTCAGACACTGCATAATATGAGCTTTGGCTGCTCTAAGACGTGAGAATGTAAACTGCAAATTATGGATCTGGGTCTACAAATAGGCATTGCCTGCATAGAAACTTCAGGGGTCAGAGTTTTAATGGCTATGAAAACCGTAAGGAAAATGTATGCTCATCTATAAAATGGCCAGCTTCTTTGGCTTGGTACATGATGCAACACAATGTGTAAAATAAAACTGCAATTTGGAGATAATACCTATTAACAAAGTGAAGTTTCTTTAGTAATTTTAGTAAATAAATGGGAAAAAAAGATCAACAGCAAGTCTTCTTACAGAAAAAAATGAAAATGAGAGACATTTTTATTATTGTTGCCTTAAAGTTCATATAAGAATTTCTTTTTTCCGGGGCACCTGGGTGGGTCATTTGTTAAGCGTCTGCCTTCGGCTCAGGTCATGATCCCAGGGTCCTGGGATCGAGCCCCGCATCGGGCTCCCTGCCCCGCAGGAGGCCTGCTTCTCCCTCTCCCATCCCCCCTGCTTGTGTTCCCTCTCTCACTGTCTCTCTCTCTGTCAAATAAATAAATAAAATCTTAAAAAAAAAAGAATTTCTTTTTTCCCCTGCATCTGACAATTTAAAACACATGGGTAGTTCCACTTATACTGTAGTAATTATAACAACGTTGTTTAAGAATAAAAGGAAAGCAGGAGCACCTGGGTGACTCAGTTGATTGTCTGACTCTTGATTTTGGCTCAGGTCCTGATCTCAGGGTCCTGGGATCCAGTCCCACATTGGGCTTTGCACTCACTGGGGAGTCTGCTTGAGGATTCTCTCTCTCTCTCTCTCTCTCTCTCTCTCTCTCTCTCTCCCCCTCTGCCCCTCCCTGAGCTTGCACTCTCTCTTTCTCTAAAATAAATAAATAAATCTTAAAAAAAAAACCTTTTAAAAAAAGAATAAAAGGAAAGCATAAAATCTCCATGTCATTCAGACTTTCATTCAAGATTTTGCTTCTTATTTTTTCCTAAATCTTTTCTGGGAATAACAGAAATTTATTTGTGATGATCTTGACACTTGAGGTGTGAAAAAGACATTAATAAGGCAGATATTACTGTCACTACCCCACTATGTATATGAAAAGATAATTAGTGAATCTGCTGAAAGGAAAAAAATGGGGAAAGAGAAAAGAAAATCTATCCGTGCAATTACTTTATTCACCAATGTCAGTTGATGACTCATTCTGCAGCCTGCCAGGGAAGTTTGCTGGAGAAAGGACTCCTTCTGGGCTCAGTTACTGCAGTGCGTTTTTGCTTGCTGGTGTTAGATTCCTGCAGCTGCTGCTCCATCATGCAGGGGGGCCACCTCTATAAAAGCTCAGATGCCACTGCGGTAGCAATATGCACTGGATACTCAGGAAGTCCTTGATAAAACAGTGATGAAAGTGATGGAAAGTCAGGAAGACCCGAGTTCTTGGACCAGATCTTTTGCAAATAAGATGTGTGAGCCTTGTCAAGCCATTTGCCCCTTCTAAGTATCACCTCCACACCATCTGTCAACTAAAAGATTTGGATTCATGGGGCTCCTGGGTGGCTCAGTCGTTAAGTGTCTGCCTTCGGCTCAGGTCAGGATCCCGAGCCCCGCATCGGGCTCCCTGCTCAGCGGGGAGCCTGCTTCTCCCTCTCCCACTCCCCCTGCTTGTGTTCCCTCTCTCACTGTCTCTCTCTCTGTCAAATAAATAAATAAAATCTTTTAGAAAAAAAATAAATAAAATAAAAGATCTGGATTCAACTACATCATTCCTACTATTTCTCTTATTTTATGATTCTAGGATTATCTTCTCTTTTTCTCTGGCTTGAATCCTTTCATCTTCATCCCTTTTTGACATCCCTTATCTTCTGAGGGAATAAAATGCAAGAGACCTCTGAGTAAAGAATCCTCTAGTTGCAAAAAATAAAGACAAAGGGAGAAGTGTAGCGTCATATAAGGCCTGTGTGGAAGAATATAGGGATTTTTAGAGGTCAAATATATATGAAGATTTTTACTATTTCTATGTAAGGCCATTCTTGATAGAGCTTGTGTTAACATTCTTGAGAAAAGGGAAATTTCACTTCCTCCTCCAACAGCCCGTACATTTAACATTACAAATCAGTATTGAGTGGCTACACCACTGTTAAATAGGTAGTTTATTATTTTTTTATAAAAGATTTGGTAGTGGTGAGAACAAGAGAAAAGAATACAGGAATAAACAGTGATACAGCACTTTTTGTCTTTTTTCTATATTTCTATTTCCAACTGCTCAAGCACAAATCATGCTCTTGACTTAATGCCAAATCCACTGCTCGCATTCAATAATTCTAACATCACACTGATTTCATTTATACTAAAAACAAAATCAAGATTATTTTTAATCCCATTAATAAATTGATCAATCTATCAAAAAAAGAACAGTAAAAACAGTGCCCATTGGAATTGACAGACATCACTAAGTTTGAGTCATATAAATCATTCCATTATGATTTATTAATTCTTCATTAATTTGAAATACCAGCATTTATATTCCTTAAAATGGAGGATTCCTTTTAAGATATTTACAGGGGTCTATTTTTTTCCTTTGGCTTAGGTACTCTGCTTAATAACTGATGAACTTGTGGTTTAAAAGTTTTTCAGGCATAAACACGCAAATATAAACAGTATGGTGGCCCCAGGTCTTTCTTTAAAAACAGAACCAATGGCTTCATAAAACATCCAAGTAGCTAATATAATATGCCATCTCATGTACTACTAGTTATCCTATTGTTTGCCTACCAAACATTTACTCCTTATTCCTTGCAACCCATATCCCAATTTCACTCAGCTATTATGTGGCCAAATGCTTCAGGGATCTGCTCTCTCCAGTCTCAGGGGATAAATCAGGATAAGTCTAAGCCAATCAAGGTAATCGCATTTTTCTTCCCAGAGAAATATGAGTAGGTGTTCCAAGATAGATTTACTTGCTTACAAAAAAAGGATATGCAAAATAGAATATGAGGGAATGTGATGGCTGGGTCACAAAATGCTGCAACCATTTTGCAAACATGAGTAGTCAAATTGCTAAGATTATCAGAAGAGAAGGAATCAACTTGGATCCTTAATGACATTATAGAGTCTCTTAACCAATACTTGGTGTCTCATGGTTTTGCATATTTTAAGTGAGACAGTAAAATGTCCGTACTAGTTTAGCTACTTATTTTTTGTAATTGCAGCAATAAGTACTCTGATAAACATATTTAAGTAAAAGAAAAAAGATATCAAAGAAACAAATTGAATATATTGTAGAGTCTATATTCGAAGTGATGTTTCTACTTTAAAGTTTGGGAATCTTGTTTCCTTTCCTATTATAGCATGTAAAGGACATGAAAACTTTCTAATTTGCTTCTTTATAATGATTGTTCCAAATAAAGACATCTGCATTATATTTGATGCTGAACCACCTGTTAATTTTTAACCAAATTTTAACTAACTGCTTGAATGTTTTGTCTATACCATCCCACATATTCAGCATTACTGAATTTCATATGCAATTTACTCAAATGACCAGCTACTCTGGAGCTTTGTTTATTTTATCATAGAGACACAGCTCTAAAATACTTTGTATCATCTTAAATTGAATTAACAGAAACTAAAACAGTAACATATTATGTCACCAGATGAGAAGAACATCATGAGTTATGAACAGAGTGCCAGATTCCACAAATGACAACAGCTCAACCCATCTACCTAATTTTTGTCATGGGTGTTAGGTGTGTGTGTCACTCTCAACCAAGGGCCACAGATCATTCTATATTCCCCACTAGGAGGCATCCTCAGACATGAGACCTAAACTGTCATCTGAATTAAGGTCATCCTGGCTCAGAACTCCAGAATCTCCCTTTGATCCTCTCTTTGCTACCTCTTCATTTGACAACTCTCCAATCTAGTCAGTCCTCAAGTTGATATTTGCATAGATTATTTGCTGAACACTGTGCTGGATGCTGGGCTTTTGGTAATAAACAAAATATACAAATCTCTTACTTCTCCAGTATATTTGGGAGACACATATAGTCGTTCCCCCTCACTTATGGAAACAAAACCTGGAGAAGGTTTTCGACAGACATCTACAGGGTAGAGTTAGGGCTTTTTGGAAGATGAATTTACCAGCAGATCTCTTGGGCTCAGCTTTGAGACTTGCCAAAATTTCACCCAATTCTACATGTCCAAGTTTGTTTTTCCAACACTATCTTATGCAAGCCATGGCATTGTCAGGCTGGATTATTTGTTATTTTAAGGGTTGACCACAAGCATTTATGATATCCTAAATCGTAACTCAAATTGGCTTTAGCCATAGAAGTAAATCACACCAGCAGTTAGGTATTATTGAAATACTGCTATAAGTAGACATTTTAAGTATACTGCTGGATAAATCTTAAAAGCCTAAGCACCAAGCACTGAGAACATTAAAACTCAGAACTCATTTTGCCATAGAAACAAACCACTCTATTACAAATGAATTTTGGAGCCCAAGTCATTTGTAAGATAAGTATTAAATGCGTGCTGACGCAAAATGTCACTATTCTGATTTTTGGGAAGGAAATTATATATCACTATTTCTAATCTGACGACATTTTTCCAAAAACACGTGTTACCACTAAGCCTGGGCAAATGCTCAATGGTGTTCTGGTACAGTCTACTATGAGCTTGTTTTATTATGCTTTGCCTCCTCCTTTCAAAGTTTAAAATCTCCTCAAATTCACTTAACTAAAATGTCCTATTAATTGCACTCTGGCTAATTAAAATTTTACTATCTTGCAAGAACAAGATTAAACTAATTTATTCAAAAGGAAGACTGAGCTACTATCAATGAACATTACAACCATTTCCCACCCAGATATTTTGATAAAATGTTTCCATGCTGGTTCCTTTCCTATACTGCCTTTCTTTAGTACAGCTTAATTTCTGAACAGAGAATAATTTAGGGTATTTGAAGAAAGAGGAAGTACTCACCCCTGGGTAACAAAATGGGGAAATGGTTTGTGCTACAGGGAGGGCAACAGGGGCCCCTTTTTTAAAAAAATGGACCTAAAAGCTCTTTCTTACCTTAGTAAAGTTCAAAGACATGGAAAACTCCAAGGATGTCAAACACAACTCTATTTGAACATTTAAATATGAAAGTTGTTAAATGGAAAGTGCGAATCTTCCTAGTCATCTCTATTCGTTAATCCCTCAGAAAGACATAAAATCCCCAACCTGGTTTTGCTTGATAAAGGCAGCAGATTCATTCATACTGAGTAGTAGTCCCATCTGGAAACTACCTTTGCCTCCAGTCCCAATCCTTCTGCTAGCATCCTGCAGAAGTTTTTAGCTCTCATGCACTTGGAGTTTGTCCTGACATTCCTACCCCTCCCCCAAGAAAGACTCAAATAAGCACCAGGAAGCACTTATGTAAATAGCAACTCATCAGATTCCATCTTGAAACAGAATTCTTATGATTCCAAATCCATTCTCCTGCCCACCTCCTAACATATGTCTTTAAATTCACTTATCTGAGAGCACCATGAGTAAGCCTGCTGTTTCACAGATAAACTTGTGTAAGAGGATTAGGAAATCTCCCTATTTTGTCTCAGAGCAGTTAAAAGTCATAGGGAAGATTCACCTTAAATTTTCAAATAAATCTGTTCTTTTTGCCCTTTTATCAATTCATTTCAACAATGATTAAATAATATTTATTTTATTCATGCCATTTTATTTTAACCCTTTTCATACTTAACAATTTCCTTAATCTATAGCTCAGAAGAAAGAAGCTTTAGTAAATTCTGTCTCATTCATTAAGGGGGAGCCTGATTATAAATTTCCAATTTCTTCCTGAACCAAGAACTTGCACTAAACTCAGAGATGGATTGTTGGCTATTTTCACTGGGACACCACACTTCAATTGGCCAAAAATAGAAAAAAAAAATAGTACATTCACTGATTGCTTTATATTTACAATGCCAACCAGTCAGCTGATAGAAAATAATGAGTGACATAAATCTCTGTGCTTTAGAAAACAGGTACATGAAAAACATAAGATGATTGGAAGCAAGTGAGAGCTTAGAGGAATGGTTTGAAAAAAGCAAAAGTAATACCTACATTTCCAACCAATCTGCTTAGTAACAGATTCTTTTTAAAAACTTTTATTTCATTGTGGTAAGAACACTTATGATGAGGTCTACTCTCTTAACAGATTTTTAACTGTGCAATATAGCATCAATATAGCATTATTATCTGAGATTCTTTTTTTTTAAGATTTTATTTGTTTGACAAAGAGAGAGAGCACAAGCAGGGGGAGCGGCAGGCAGAGGGAGAGGGAGAAGCAGGCTCCCCACTGAGCAGGAGCCCCATGTGGGGTTCGAACCCAAGACACTGGGATCATGACCTGAGCCGAAGGCAGACGCTTAACCAAATGAGCCGCCCAGGCGCCCCTAACTGAGATTTTTAATTGGAGAAACTTCCTACATTGAATGAGGAGAACTATGAATACATTGTCCGCCTTGTCACAAGAATGGTGTGGGTATGTGAATCTATGCAGAAACTTTAGAATAGGACTAGTGGTTGTGGTGAGGAGACATCTAAATGATGGAAATTCTTAAGCTATATTCTAAGTTTCTAACTGGAGTCAAAGTGATATTAGTTATGGATCTGCTATTTACAGAAAAAAATGTCTTTCTCATTAATGTATTAAGAAAATTATTTATTGATAAACTCTATTCATAATGAAAAGTGTTTATGGAAGAACATTATATTAATCTAGCCAACAACAGTTTCATTGTATGTTCACTGTAATTTTAACTCACCAATTAAATGTAAGTCAATAACGTAGTAAGTTCCTGAGGCGCCTGGGTGGCACTGTCGGTTAAGTGTCCGACTCTTGGTTTTGGCTCAGGTCCTGATCTCAGGGTTGTGAGATTGAGCCCTGCATTGCTCTCTGTGCTCAGCGGAGTCTGCCTGAGATTCTCTCTCTCCCTTTCCCTCAGCCCCTCCCCACTGCACTCCCACGCGTGCTCTCTCAAATAAATAAATCTTTAAAAAAAAATAATGTAGTAAGTTCCTATTATGTACAAATATGTACTGAGTACTGAGGGTGAGTGAAAGAAAACTCATACAGATGACAGGACATAGTTTTTGCCCTCCAGGGGCTCACAGTCTATTGGAAGAGACCGTTATCTCACAGTTAGGGAAAAAGCAGAATGAAAGCAATGCTATAAAAAAAAAAAGAAAAGAAAAGAAATGATATAGGATTAACTTCTCTTTTGAGGTAGTTATTTATGTACATCTTATTTACCCATAAAGAACTACAGTCAGTTTATACCTTTTGAGGACAGAAGATGTGTATTATAGTTATTTGGGATTTCCAACAGTAACTTTCACATAGTTGGTTGTTAGTAAATATCCAGAGTTGTAAATTGCATTCTAATCGTGTGCTTTTAGGAGAAGCCCACAGAAGGGTGTTTTCCTCTTTACAGTGATGCTACTATTTGTGGTGTAGTTTAATCTTCTGAATTTGTTCATTTGAGTTGGCAGAAAAATAAACAAGTAAATGCATTGCCTTTTTAAATTTTAAGAAATAAGTAGAAAGAAAAATCAATAAAATAAATAATAAAGTCGACTGCCACCATCCAATTTTGAGCTTGTCAACTTTCCCTATCTTGACTTCAGTTTTTCTACTTGGGTCCATCCAGTTTAAGCATCCTGTGATACCTCCCTTGACTGCAGGTTCTTTTCTGGCTAACTTCCTCATTTCTCTGCTTCTCAGCAAATTTTCTCAAAACTGGGCAAATACTCATTATTTTTTTTAAACAGTAGCTAGTATTTCTCACCTCACAGTCTTTTACCAATGCATGGAATCTACTCCTCCCAATATCAACAATGACCTTCATTTAGTTAAATCCAATGGCTACCTCCCAGTCCTCATCTTATCACATCTCAGCAGCATTAAAGACTTGATTACTATCTCATTCTTGAAATTCAGTGTTCATGTGCTCTCCATGACACCACAGTCTTCTGGCTTTCTTCCTAGTTCTCTGGCTTCTCCAAATATTTATTTTCTTGCCCTGCCTCTTCTAATTAAGTGCACCACAATTATTCCTGGAATGTCTCTCATTATGCCTATACTTTTCTATTATGTGATTTCAACAGATGCAATGGCTCTAAATACCACTACATACACAGGACCCTTCCTTTCATATCTTCATTTCCGAACACCATATTTTTATATAAAAATTCATGCTTGACATCTCTGGTCCAATGCCTACCTAGGCTACTTCAAGTTAAAACGAAAGCTTAAATAAGAACAATTCTCTCAATCCTGCATTATATTTCTCCTCACTATTCACCTCCAAAGTGTTGAAGGCTAAATTAGTATAATGTTCTTCTATAAACTCCAAAAATTTTGAAAATGGAATTTACCATAAAATAATTTCCTAAGCACATTGCCAAGAAACTCAAACTGTGGAATTTCCATTTTTTTCATAGTTTATAATTCTCTGCTGACAACTATTCCTTCTCCATTCATTTTAAGAGTATTCACCTTTTTCTCGTGAAGCATGGTTAAAACAGCTGCTTTGAAGGCTTTATTTTACAATTCCATCATCCAGGTCATTTTAGGGTTAGCATCTGTTGATTTTCTTTTTCCCTTGAGAACTGGCCACATTTTCCTGGCTTTTTATATGACAAGTAATTTGAGACTGTATCTTGGATTTTGAATATTATGTTGTTAGAGTCTGAGTCCTGTTAAAATTCTCTTGAAAATGTTGATTTTGGTTTTTTGTTTTAGTAGGCAATTAACCTGGTTATGTGTAGATTGTAAGTTCTTTCTCATTTTATGCAGACAATAGTTCCAATGTCTGTTTGGTTTTCAAAGTCTTCACTATACTCTTCAGATCAATCCTGCACATGAACAGAACATCTCAGCAGTTCGTTTGAGACTTGAGTGGCATTGTGTATTCCAGTTCCATTCTTAAAGCCTTTGTTTTCTTTGGGTCTGTTCCATGTATGCATAGGTTGGGGATGAGCCTGGGACTTAATTGATTCACACAAAGAATTTGGAGATCCCTTCTTTCATTCTATCTTCTGACAAGATACCATCTCTCGCCTCTTCAGATCACAGGGGTTCCTTTTCCAGGTTCCTTTAGCTAACAAGAAGCAGATTTTCTTCTCAGGACATTAGGCATCTGTGTTGCCTCCTCTAATGTCACTGAAGCTGTGCAGCTTCTTTTCTGAAATTTGCCTCAGGGCAAGGCCAAGGTAGAAAAAAGAGGAAAAGAAAGAGAAAGAGAGAGAGAGATGGGACAGAGACAGAGGAAGAGAGAAAAAGAGGAAGAAAAGAAGGATGGAAGGAAGAAACGTGGGATTTTTTCATACACTCTCTGACTTGCAGGGTCCCCTTTTCCTAGTCCTCTGGCTAAAAAGAGATGGTTTCTCTCAAGGATTTTGCTTTATGAACTCAAAATGCAGTTCTGAAATTTGGTTCACCCTTGAGTTAAAGCCAAGTGATAAAGAAGGGAAAAATGTAAAAAAAAAAACAAGAGCAGTGAAAAAACAACCTCTCAGCCATTATTTACTTTTTAGCATCTTCAGCAGTTGCTTTTTGTATCCTATGCAGTAGTTTCAGTTGTAATTTAACTGGAGAAATAGACTAGAGTGACTTACTCCATCCTAGCTAGTTCCAGAAGTCTCTGTTGTACTTATTATTTTGTCTCCTTTTAAAATGGAATGTCTAGGTATGTTCTCATATTCACTGCTGAAATCACACTGCCTAAGAACAGTACTCAACAAATAATGAGATAATATGTATTTGTTGAATGCATTAATTAGCTAATTAACGTATATTTTTCTTTTCTTCCATTGACTTTCTTCTAGAAAGTTGCCAAGTATGGAAATACGGGTTTTAGAACCTCTCAGGATCTTGGCTCATTTAATGATGCTGTTTCCCTTTTCATGACACTAAAAAGTGGTCCTTTTATGATGTTCAATTTAGGGGGATGGTGGTTAGAGTTACAGGGTCACTTGAGAATTTGTTATGATGCAAAAATAAAACTGAGCTGCTATCTTCTCTAGGCCTTAAATCAACCTGACCCCACCTCAATTAGCATTACCATCTATTGCAAATCTTTATGAAAGTAACTCAAGACTCCTAGAGAATTTCAGAAAATCTAAAGAACGTTAAAAAAAAATCAGTTCTTGGAAGGTAGCATCTTAATAAAATACTCCTTAACAACTTAAACATTATGTAAGTTGCTATTTCCCCATTCTGAACATTCTTCCTTTCTGGAGCTAAGGTATTAAAATGGCCTGTAATTTAAAGGAAAGAACACTGTGCCTATCTTTGCCCTTTTTATGCACTGAGGCAATTGAATTGACTTTCCATGGTCACACACTGATCATTAGGCTAGCAGTAGAGCAAGAACAAAATGAACTAAATTTAATGAGTAGCTGGGCATTTGAGAAATGCAGCACATCTAATAGCGAGTATCAGAGAGACAGTATCAACAAATCTTTTCCAGTATCTGATGGATGAACATAACATCCAAGCAGTGTGAAAAATGCTTGACAGTCCAGACCTGGTAGGATCCCAGAGCACCTCCCTGAAAACACAGTATAGGGTCCTTCTACCTTTACCTCTTCAGCCCTTTCAGGGTTTGTTTAATTCACATGAACTATTCTGGCATACGAGAACTATAAGATACAGAGCTAATGTAGTGCTGCCCATAGTATAAAGTGACCATATAATTTATAGTCAAAACTGGGACATATTTAAGAAAGAAAGGAGGTGCTATTGATAATTATGATAGGAAAACAGAAATAAACTGGGATTTACTGGGCAAACCAGGATGTACAGTTTGTCTGTATGATAGAGAAGAAGATTTAAATTACCATCTATAATATCCAATTAGCTAAACTCACTTGAATTTACAGCAAGTACATATTAAAACTCATTAACAGTAAAAAATTCTATTGGATATATTGAAAACTACAATCTTAATGATACTCAAAAAAAAAGAAAGCAAAAACTAAAATCAGTTATTACTGTACATAGGGATCCAATACTTTCCTTTCAAGAGAGACAAAAAAAATTAAGAATTATTTCTGACTTTTAACAGTACAAACTATCTTTCAGGTTAATCACATATAGTCCTCATTCATGACTAAAAGTTCTTCCTCTCAGTACATTTCTTGCTCATACACATAGAAAAAATGCTAGATTTAGAAAAATAATTATGCTGTAATCCTTAATGAATTAATCTCTTTAAGCAGTAATCATCAATGAATGAAACCATTAGATGAAAGATTTGGGGTGAATTCCATTGAACTCCATAATAGAGGTGTTATATCTGAATGCACTGAATACTTGATATCCGTAAGTGTAGGAAAACAAGGCATTCCCTCATGATGTGATGCAGTATGATTTGCAAACTACCACCTATGCTGTATTCTTACACACAAAGAAGTTGAATCTACAGGAAGTCAAGTCTTAATAAATAACTTCTTATTTACAGGAAATAAAGGTATAGAGGAACAAGCTAAAAAACATCACAGGGAAGCAAGCACATCTAGATTATGAAATATATTATAAGACAAGTGAGCTTGATCCTTCAATAACTCAGTAGGATGAAGAAATAGGAAAAAAGTAAAGGAGAAATGTTCTGGATTAAAGGTGTAAAAGACATTATAAAATTTAAAAGGGGCGCCTGGCTGGCTAAGTTGGAGGGGCATGCGCTCTTGGTCTAGGGGTTGGGAGTTTGAGCCCCACGTTGGAGGTAGAGTTTACTTACAAAAAAATTTTAAAAACTGTACAGGACATTAAACTAAATACCATGTTTTGGATTCTTATTCACAAAATAAATTCAAATAGATATTATGTTGGGCAATCAGGTATTTGAGTAATGACCAATTGTGCTGATACAATACAGTACAATACAATACAATACAATACAATACAATACAATACAATACAATACAATTGTGCTGATATATTTTATTTATCTCTCCTAATCCACTCTCCATTCATTTTCTGCACATGGAGGCAGACCTCTAGGGCTTACATAAAAGGGTACCATTGCTCTCAGTCTCTAGTTTGTTTTGTCCAGTGGGATATGCTAGGAGACCAGAAGATTGGCATGTTGGTTGCATCCCTCTACCAAAGATAACTCCTGTTTAGTGGACCTAAGGGGCCAAACCATCCCAATTTTCCTAGGACTGACCCAGTTTTAGCACCAAAAATCCCACATTTCAAGAAATTTCTCAATCCTAGGAAAATAGAGATGGTTGGTCACCATGTGTGAACCTCCCCATTTAGCTACATTCTCAAGATTCTGCCAATTTTTTCTTTCATCTTTTAGGCCTAGTAATAATGGGTCCCTGGTGCTGCCATCAGCAGAGTACCATCCTATCCCTTGTTGTTTCTCCTAGCATTTCCCTTGACTTTGTAAATCATCCCTCTATTAAGGTTCGTTTTATCCCTTTTGGAAAATGTTACTTGTTTTCTGCCACTACCATTGATGTAAAATAAGAAAATTTTGTCAATTTCAAATGTGTGATAATGACATTTTGCTTATGTAAAGAAACAACTATGGTTTTAAAGATGCACATTGAAGTATTTTGGAGGGCAATTATAAGATGTCTGGGATTTTCTTTTTCTTTTTTTTAAGATTTATTTATTTATTTATTTGATAGAGAGAATGCACAAGCAGGGGGGAGGGGCAGAGTGAGAGGGAGAAGCAGACTCCTCACTGAGCAGGGAGCCCAACGTGGGACTCCATCCCAGGACCCTGAGATCATGACCTGAGCCAAAGGCAGATGCTTAATGACTGAGCCACCCAGGTGACCTGGGATTTTCTTTAAAATCTTTCATTAAAATAAGGGGACATGTAGATGAAGCATGAGTATTAAAACTTGATAATTCTAGAATATGGCTGTTTGGTATCTGGAGGCTCATTTTACTATTATCTATATTTGTGCATGTTTTGTCTTTTTTTTTAAAGTAGGTTCTACCCCCAACGTGGAGTTTGAACTCATGACTCCAAGATCAAGAGTTGCATGCTCTACTGACTGTGCCCACCAGGGACCCCTATGCATGTTTGAATTTTTTAAAAAAATTAAAAAGAAATAATTCATGCAGTTTGACTTGCACGAAAAAGTTATTATATAAATGTATAGTCATATTTTAAGGAAAATATAAGCCTAAAATGATCATCAACATATGAAGCTATTTCTAACCTTAAAAAAAGGTTATACTGCATTAGTCCAGTTTCCTCCAAGTCCTTCTTATGATCAGTGAAAAACATGTGCAGAAACATTGGTAAGCAATGAAGATGTGGAATGAAGGTCTATAGGCAATGTATCAATGCCAGGTAAAGAGTCTGATTGGACCTGCATGAGTAATGTTCTCACTTCTTAAACCAATCAGTCTTCCTAAGGGGATGAGTTTTATATTGTGGCCTCTGTTCTTAACTGCAGAAATAACTGATATTGAGTCATAGCTATTTTTTATATATATCAGGGGAAAAAGCACTTTAAAGGTAAGAGATGTTCATTGTTGGAAATTTGGATAGTCCAAAGTAATATAAAAAAATAAAAGTCCCCCATAAGTATATTGCCATGTAATATTAACTGTTAATTTGTCAGTGTATTGCCATCTAGTCTTTTTTTAAAGTTTTTTATGTGTGTACACACAACACACACATATACTAAATTCACGTAAGTTATCATAGTATAGTTATAGCTTTACTGTTTAAATCCAAGTTTCCATGTAATATGAATAAATTAAAAATTATCAAATACAAATATGTTAAAACAGTATTAATAGGGGCACCTGAGTGGCACAGTTGGTTGAGCATCCAACTCTTGGTTTCGGCTCAGGGTGTGATCTCGGGGTCATGGGATTGAGTCCCACATGGGACTCTGCACTCAGCACAGAGTCTGCTTGGGACTCTTGCTCTCTGTCCCTCCTGCTTGTGCTCTCTCTCTTTCTCTAAAATAAATAAATAAAATCTTTTTTAAAAAAAGAATATTTGCATCTATGTTCATGAGGGAATAATGATCTGTAGTTATATTTTCTTTAATTGTTATTATTATTTTTAAAGTAAGCTCTATACAAATATAGATGCAAATACTCATAAAAATGTTTTAGCCTAGGGGTACCTGGCTGGCTCAGTCAGAAGAGCAAGAGACTCTTGACCTCTAGGTTGTAAATTCAAGCCCCATATTAGGTGTATAGATTACTAAAAAAATAATTAACTTAAAAAAATGTTTCAGCCTATGCAATCCTACAGTATATAAAATAAATAATCTATCATGATCAATAGGGGGCCTTTCTGGGAATGCAGGGATCATTCAACACTCAGAAATCAATGTAATTTACCATACCAATAGACTAATGAAGAAAAAGCACCTGATCGTCTTAATAAGTGGAGAAAAGACATTTGACAAAATTCAGTATTCATTCATGGTAAAAACTCAGCAAATCAGAAATGGAAAGAAACTTCAACTTGATAAAGTTCATCCTCAGTAAAACACCTTATATCACACTTAATGGTGACAGGCTGAATGCCTGTCTTCTAAGATTGTAAAACAGGCACTGTCTGCTCTCTCCATTCAACTCAATATCATACTAGAGATTCTAGTCACTGCTGTAATGCAAGAAAAAAAATAAAATTCATATAGATTAGAAAGGAAGAAATAAAACAAACTATATTCACAGACTAGTAAAAAACCCCAAAGAATCAACCAAAAAAACCCAAAAAACTTCCAGAACCAGTATGGACACAGGATATAGGTTAATACATATAGATCTTATATCTATATGATCTAGTAATGAACAATTAGAAATCTATTTTTTTAAGTACCATTTATAGCATCACAAAAAAACCCCAAAATACTCAGGTAATAACCTAAAAAATATGTGCAGGATTTGTATGCAAAAACATACAAAATCATAACTAATGAAGTCCAGAAGACCTAAATAAATAGATATGTCTATTTATGAATTTCAAGAATCAGTGTTGTTAAGATGTCCATTCTATTCAAATGCATCTGTATATTCAATAAAATCTCAGAGAATTCCAAAAGGACTACTACAGAAAATAGCAAGATAATTCTAAAATGTATATGAAAATGCAAAGGAACTAGAATTGCCAAAACAATTTTGAAAAAGAATAAACCTTTCAGATTTGCACTACCCAATTTCTAGGCTCACTATAAAACATATTCCACACACGGTTATAGCAAAAGGATAGGTATATATTTCAGTGGGAAAAATAGTACTGAAATAGACCAATAGATTTACAGTCAATTGATTTTCCTTTTCATTATTTTCAATTACACAATACATGAATTCATTCTTGTTGTAAAAATTCAAACAACACAGATAAATTAAAAGTCCTTCTCAAAATCTGGTCCCTAATACCACTGACTTTAGAAGATATTTCATCTGTAAGTCAGCAGTATACCAGGTCGAAAGAGCCAGACCCTACTTCTGGTTCTGGTATAAACTTGATGTTCTATTTTGAGCCTTTCTGGGTTCAGAGAAAAGAGGCACACACAGATGAGTATGATTCATATTAAGAATACTGAAAGGAGTACAAAAGGACAGGAAAGAATCTGAATATTACATCAGTCTCACAGAGAACTGGAATATTATCTGGAACACAGCTCAGCAATAGTAACTCAGTCCTACTTTGAGGTCCTTAACAGTAAAGATCCATTACACACTCAACTTCCAGCTCTCCACTGTAATGACCCAATGTTTTGTTCCTGCTTATACTTTTCCAAATACTTTCTGAATTCCTGACTCTCTTATATATTCTGCCTACCACCTTTTATACCTCTTCAGTCTCCTCATCCTAATTTCACCATAGTGCCTGCCCTTTCTATTAGAACTTTCATTTCCTTTAAAGTAAGTTTCTGGTTAGCAATGATCTAGTATGAAGCCTTTTTTTTTTTTTTTTTTTGGCAAAGCCCTCATGCCTGACAGTTTCATAGGCTGCTGGTCAGCCCAAAGATAGCTACTGTGGTCAACTGAGTTTTGACCAAGGTTTAAAAGCAATTAAATAGATTGGTCATTCTTTCCAACAAATGTTGCTAGAATAAATGAATACCCAAACTCACAAAATAAAAGAAAAACAAACAACAAAGAATCCAGCAATCCCACTTTTGGTATATATCCAAAGGAAATGAAATCACTATCTCAAACAGATATCTACAACCCTGTGCTTATTGCAGCATTATTCACAATATTCAAGATATGGGAACAACCTAAGTGTCCATTACTGGATGAATGGATAAAGAAAATGTAGTATATTTACAATGCAATATTAGTCAGCCATAAAAAAATAAGGAAATCCTACCGTTTATTACAGCATAGATGAATTTCGAGGGCATTATGCTAAGTGAAATAAGGCAGACAGAGAAAGATAAATACTGTATGGTAAAACTTATATGTGGTATCTATAAAAAAATATGTCAAACTCATAAAAGAGAAAAAACAGCCTCAATCCACTCATGACCCCATATACAAAAAGTAACTCAAAATATATCATAGGCTTAAATGTAAAATCTAAAACAATAATACTTCTAGAAGAAAACATAGTACAAAATTTTTGTGAACTTGGATAGGCAAATATTCCTTTAACATACCACGAAATCATAAAATAAATTCTTATAAATTGCACTTCACCAAAATTAAGAACGGTTGCTCTTCAAAAGACAGAGAATGGAAAGAAAAGCAAAGATTGGGAGAATATATTTGCGTTTTACATATCAGATAAAGGATCTGTATCCAAAAAAATGTATTTAAAAACTCTCAAAACTCGGGACACCTGGATGGCTCAGTGGGTTAAGTGTCAGACTTTAGCTCAGGTCA
Source organism: Callorhinus ursinus (assembly GCF_003265705.2). Taxonomy (NCBI): domain Eukaryota; kingdom Metazoa; phylum Chordata; class Mammalia; order Carnivora; family Otariidae; genus Callorhinus; species Callorhinus ursinus. The sequence continues at coordinate 12,093,562 of NW_027397095.1, forward strand.
TGATCCCAGGGTCCTGGGATGGAGCCCCTTGCCCCACGTTGGGCTCCCTGGGAGCCTGCTTCCCCCTCTCCTTCTGCCCCTCTCCGTGCTTATGCTCTTGCTCCTGCTCTCTCTTTCAAATAAATACAAAATCTTAAAAAAAAAACTCTCAAAGACTGTTGAATCACAGACCTGAACCTCTGAAACAAATAATACATTATATGTTAAAGAAGAAGATAGCAGGAAGGGAAAAATGAAGGGGGAGAAATCGGAAGGGGAGACGAACCATGAGAGACATGGACTCTGAGAAACAAACTGAGGGTTCTAGAGGGGAGGGGGTGGGGGGATGGGTTAGCCTGGTGATGGGTATTAAAGAGGGCACATATTGGCAGAGCAAGATGGCGGAGGAGTAGGAGACCTGGATTTCATCTGGTCTCAGGAATTCAGCTAGATAGGGATCAAACCATACTGAACACCTATGAACACAATAGGAGATCGAGGAAAAGAATAGCATCAACTCTCTGAACAGAAAAGCGACCACTTTCTGGAAGGTAGGACTTATGGAGAAGTGAATCAGAGGCGATATTCAGGAAGATAGACAGCGGGGGAGGGGACCTCCGTCGGCCGCCTCTGGCAAGCGATAGAGCCCCGGAGCACAAAATCGGAACTTTTAGAAGTCGGCTCTGCTGAGGGACATCGCTCCAGTGGCTAAGTGGGGGTGGAACCCTCGCAGGACAGTGTGGTCTCAGGACCCTCAGGGTCACAGAAAGACCAGGGGTGCCTGAGTGCGGCAGAGCTTCCAGGGATCGGAGCGGGAAAGCCGGCTGCAGAGACGGAGCCGAGGCGCGGGCTCGCAGCTCGGGGTTGCCATAAGCTGTGATCGTGGACACAGTCGGGCCACTGCTCCTCCAGCAGGGACCCAACAAGTGGCAGACCGGGGAGACTCCCCTTCCTCCCCAGGGAGGAGCGGCGCGGGAGCGCCCCGAAGGGATCTGCTGGGTTTAGAGACTCCACTTGGGGTCGTGTGCCAGAGACAGAAATGATCGGTCATAGGCCAGGGGAGCGTGGAGTGCAGCCAGAGACCGGGGAGATGGGAGTGACTGACTGCTTTTCTCTGGGGGCGCACTGAGGAGTGGGGCCCAGAGTTCTCAGCTCCTCCGGGGCAGAGATGGGGAGGACCATTTTCACTCTCCTCCTCCAAAGCTGTCCGGAAAGCTTTCAGGGAACAAAAGCTCCCAAGAGCAAACCCTAGCAGATTGCTTAGCCCGGACCGGCAAGGGCGGGGCAATTCCACCTCTGGCAAAGACATTTGGGAACCATGGCAACAGGCCCCACCCCCAGAAGATCAGAGCGAACAGCCAGCCAAGACCAAGTTTACCCATCAATGAGAACGGGAGAACTCCAGCGCTAGGGGAATACTGCACATAGAATTCATGGCTTTTTTACCATGATTCATTAGTCTTTCAAAGTTAATTTTTTTTAACCATTTTCTTTTTTTGAATTTTTCTTTTTCCCTTTTTCAACCAACATCTTATCAATCCCTTTTTAAAAAAAAAAAACATTTTTATTTTTCATTTTTAGAGTCATATTCTATCCCTTCATAGTAGTTACCCTTATTTTTGGCATATATATTTAAGTTGTTCTCTCTTTAAAATTTTGAGATACAGTTTCTTCTAACAGATCAAAATATACCCTAAATCTCTAGTGTATGGCTTTGTTCTAGTCTCCTGCCTGATCACATTCTCTCCCTTTTTTTTCTTTCTTTCTTTCCTTTTTTTTAATCCTCTTCTTTCTTTTTGCAAACATCTTATCAATTCCTTTTTAAAAATTTTTTATAATTTTCATCTTTACAGTCATATTCCATCCTTTCATCATATCAACCCTTATTTTGTACATATATAAGTCTTTCTTTCTTTAACATTTTAGGAGGCACTTTCTTCTAACAGACCAAAATACACCCAAAATCTAATGTGTGGCACTGATCATGCACCAGCCTGATCATATTTGATCATATTCTGGTTTTTTGTTTTGTTCTGTTCTGTTTTTGTTTGTTTTTATCTTTTTCTTTATTTTTTCTTTATTTTTTCGTTCTTTCCCTTTCTTTTCCCCTGGTATCAGGTCTTTTCTGATTTGATTAGAGTACATTTTCTGGGGACATTGATAACCTGTTAGCATTTTGTTCTCTCATTCATCTATTCTCCTCTGGACAAAATGACAAGACGAAAAAAATCACCTCAAAAAAAAGAACAAGAGGTAGTACCATCTCCCAGGGACCTACTCAATATGGACATTAGTGTGATGTCGGACCTAGAGTTCAGAATCATGACTTTAAAGATACTAGCTGGGCTTGAAAAAAGCATGGAAGTTATTAGAGAAACGCTTTCTGGAGAAATAAAAGAACTAAAATCTAACCAAGTCAAAATCAAAAAGGCTATTGATAAGGTGCAATCAAAAATGGGGGCACTAACTGCTAGGATAAATGACGCAGAAGAGAGAATCAGTGATATAGAAGACCAAATGATGGAAAATAAAGAAGCTGAGAAAAAGAGAGAGAAACAACTACTGGATCATGAGGGCAGAATTTGAGAGATAAGCAAGACAATAAGATGAAACAACATTAGAATAATTGGGATCCCAGAAGAAGAAGAAAGAGAGAGGGGGGCAGAAGGTAAATTGGAGCAAATTATAGCAGAGAACTTCCCTAATGTAGGGAAGGCATCTTCCAGGAAGGCACCAAAATCCAGGAGGCACAGAGAACCCCTCTCAAAATCAATAAAAATAGGTCAACACCCCGACATCTAATAGTAAAACTTACAAGTCTCAGAGACAAAGAGAAAATCCTGAAAGCAGCTCGGGACAAGAGGTCTGTAACCTATAATGGTAGAAATATTAGATTGGCAACAGACCTATCCACAGAGACCTCGCAGGCCAGAAAGGACTGGCATGATATATTCAGAGCACTAAACGAGAAAAATATGCAGCCAAGAATACTATATCCAGCTAGACTGTCATTGAAAATAGAAAGAGAGATAAAAATCTTCCAGGACAAACAAAAAGTAAAGGAATATGGAAACATGAAACCAGCCCTACAAGAAATATTGAAAGAGGTCCTCTAAGCAAAGAGAGAGCCTAAAAGCAGCATAGACCAGAAAGGAATACAGACAATATACAGTAACAGTCACCTTACAGGCAATACAATGGCACTAAATTCATAACTTTCAATAGTTACCCTGAATGTAAATGGGCTAAATGCCCCAATCAAAAGACACAGGCTATCAGACGGGATAAAAAAACAAGACCCATTGCTATGCTGTCTGCAAGAGACTCATTTTAGACCCAACGACAGCCCCAGATTGAAAGTGACGGGGTGGAAAACCATTTACCATGCTAACGGACACCAAAAGAAAGCTGGGGTGGCAATCCTTATATCAGACAAATTAGATTTTAAACCAAAGACTGTAATAAGAGATGAGGAAGGACACTGTATCCTACTTAAAGGGTCTATCCAACAAGAAGATCTAACAATTGTAAATATCTATGCCCCTAACATGAGAGCAGCCAATTATATAAGGCAATTAATAACAAAAGCAAAGAAACACATTGACAACAATACAATAATAGTGGGGGACTTTAACACCCCCCCCCGACTGAAATGGACAGATCATCTAAGCAAAAGATCAACAAGGAAATAAAGACTTTAAATGACACACTGGACCAAATGGACTTCACAGACATATTCAGAACCTTCCATCCCAAAGCAACGGAATACACATTCTTCTCTAGTGCCCATGGAACATTCTCCAGAATAGATCACATCCTAGGTCACAAATCAGGTCTCAATGGGTACCAAAAGATTGGGATTATTCCCTGCATATTTTCAGACCAAAATGCTTTGAAACTAGAACTCAATCACAAGAGGAAAGTTGGAAAGAACTCAAATACATGGAGGCTAAAGAGTATCCTACTAAAGAATGAATGGGTCAACCAGGAAACTAAAGAAGAATTAAAAAAAATTCATGGAAACCAATGAAAATAAAAACACAACTGTTCAAAATCTTTGGGATGCAGCAAAGGCAGTCCTCAGAGGAAAGTATATAGCAATACAAGCCTTTCCCAAGAAACAAGAAAGGTCTCAAATACACAACCTGACCCTACATCTAAAGGAGCTAGAGAAAAAACAGCAAATAAAGCCTAAACCCAGAAGGAGAAGAGAAATAATAAAGATCAGAGCAGAAATCAATGAAATATAAACCAAAAAAACAGTAGAACAGATCAACGAAACTAGGAGCTAGTTCTTTGAAAGAATTAACAAGATTGATAAACTGCTGCCCAGACTTATCAAAAACAAAAGAGAAATGACCCAAATCATTGAAATCATGAATGAAAGAGGAGAGATCACAACCAACACCAAAGAAATACAAACAATTATAAGAACATATCATGAGCAACTATATGCCAGCAAATTAGATAACCTGGAAGAAATGGATGCATTCCTAGAGATGTATCAACTACCAAAACTGAACCAGGAAGAAATAGAAAACCTGAACAGACCTATAACCACTAAGGAAATTGAAGCAGTCATCAAAAATCTCCCAAGAAACAAAAGCCCATGGACAGATGGCTTCCCAGGGGAATTCTACCAAACATTAAAGAAGAATTAATACCTATTCTTCTGAAACTGTTCCAAAAAATAGAAATGGAAGGAAAACTTCCAAACTCGTTTTATGAGGCCACCATTACCTTGATCCCAAAACCATACAAAGACCCCATCAAAAAGGAGAATTAGAGACCAATATCCTTGATGAACATGGATGCAAAAATTCTCACCAAAATACTAGCCAATAGGATCCAACAGTACATTAAAAGGATTATTAACCACAACCAAGTGGGATTTATCCCTGGGCTGCAAGGTTGGTTCAACATCTGCAAATCAATCAGTGTGATACAATATATTAACAAAAGAAAGAACAAGAATCCTATGATCCTCTCAATAGATGCAGAGAAAGCATTTGACAAAGTACAGCATCCTTTCTTGATCAAAACTCTTCAGAGTATAGGATAGTGGGTACCTACCTCAATATCATAAAAGCCATCTATGAAAAACCTACAGCGAATATCATTCTCAATGGGGAAAACCTGAGAGCTTTCCCCCTAAGGTCAGGAACACGGCAGGGATGTCCACTATCACCACTGCTATTCAAAATAGTATTAGAAGTCCTAGCCACAGCAATCAGACAACAAAAAGAAATCAAAGGCATCCAAATCGGCAAGGAGGAAGTCAAACTCTCACTCTTTGCAGATGATATGATACTGTATGTGGAAAACCCAAAAGACTCCACCCCAAAACTGCTAGAACTCATACAGGAATTCAGTAATGTGCAGGATATAAAATCAATGCACAGAAATCAGTGCTATTCCTAGACATCAACAACAAGACAGAAGAGAGAGAAATTAAGGAGTCGATCCCATTTACAATTGCACCCAAAACCATAAGACACCTAGGAATAAATCTAACAAAAGAGGCAAAAGATCTGTACTCAGAAAACAATAAAATACTCATGAAAGAAATTGAGGAAGACACAAAGAAATGGAAAAACGTTCCATGCTCATGGATTGCAAGAACAAACATTGTGAAGGTGTCAATGCTACCTAGAGCTTCTACACATTCAATGCAATCCCCATCAAAATACCATCCACTTTTTTCAAAGAAATGGAACAAATAATCCTAAAATTTGTATGGAACCAGAAAAGACCCCGAATAGCCAGAGGAATGTTGAATAGGAAAAGCAAAGCTGGCGGCATCACAATTCCGGACTTCCAGCCCTATTACAAAGCTGTCATCATCAAGAGAGTATGGTACTGGCACAAAAACAGACACATAGATCAGTGGAACAGAATAGAGAGCCCAGAAATGGACCCTCAACTCTATGGTCAACTCATCTTTGACAAAGCAGGAAAGAATGTCCATTGGAAAAAAGACAGTCTCTTCAACAAATGGTGTTGGGAAAATTGGACAGCCACATACAGAAGAATGAAACTGGACCATTTCCTTACACCACACACAAAAATAGACTCCAAATGGTTGAAAGACCTAGATGTGAGACAGGAGTCCATCAAAATCCTAAAGGAGAACACAGGCAGCAACCTCTTCGACCTCAGCCGCAGCAACTTCTTCCTAGAAACATCACCAAAGGCAAGGGAAGCAAGGGCAAAAATGAACTATTGGGATTTCATCAAGATAAAAAGCTTTTGCACAGCAAAGAAACAGTCAACAAAACCAAAATAACCAACAGAATGGGAGAAAATATTTGCAAATGACATATCAGATAAAGGGCTAGTATCCAAAATCTATAAAGAACTTATCAAACTCAACACCCAAAGAACAAATGATCCAATCAAGAAATGGGCAGAAGACATGAACAGACATTTTTCCAAAGAAGACATCCAAATGGCCAACAGACACATGAAAAAGTGCTCAACATCGCTCAGCATCAGGGAAATCCAAATCAAAACCTCAGTGAGGTACCACCTCACACCAGTCAGAATGGCTAAAATTAACAAGTCAGGAAACGACAGATGTTGGCAGGGATGCGGAGAAAGGGGAACCCTCCTACACTGTTGGTGGGAATGCAAGCTGGTGCAACCACTCTGGAAAACAGTATGGAGGTTCCTCAAACAGTTGAAAATAGAGCTACCATACGATCCAGCAATTGCACTACTGGGTATTTACCCCAAAGATACAAATGTAGGGACCCGAAGCGGTACATGCACCCCAATGTTTATAGCAGCAATGTCCACAATAGCCAAAGTGTGGAAAGAGCCAAGATGTCCATCGACAGATGAATGGATAAAGAAGAAGTGGTATATATACACAATGGAATATTATGCAGCCATCAAAAGGAATGAGATCTTGCCATTTGCAATGACGTGGATTGAACTGGAGGGTGTTATGCTGAGTGAAATCAGTCAATCAGAGAAAGAATGTATCATATGACCTCACTGATAGGAGGAATTCTTAATCTCAGGAAACAAACTGAGTGTTGCTGGAGTGGGGGTGGGGTCGGAGGAATGGGGTAGCTGGGTGATAGACATTGGGGAGGGTATGTGCTATGGTGTGTGCTGTGAATTGCAAGACTGTTGAATCACAGATCTGTACCTCTGAAACAAACAAGCCAATATATGTTAAGAAAAAAAAAAAGAAGAAGATAGCTGAAGGGGAAGAATGGAGGGGGGTAAATCAGAGGGGGAGATGAACCATGAGAGATGATGGACTCTGAAAAACAAACTGAGGGTTCTAGAGGGGAGGAGGGTGGGGGGATGGGTTAGCCTGGTGATGGGTATTAAAGAGGGCACGTTCTGCATGGAGCACTGGGTGTTATGCACAAACAATGAATCATGGAACACTACATCAAAAACTAATGATGTAATGTATGGTGATTAACCTTACAATAAAAAATTTAAAAAAAATAAAAGAGGGCACGTATTGCTTGGAGCACTGGGTGTTATACACAAACAATGAATCATGGAACACTACATCAAAAACTAGTGATGTACTGTATGGTGATTAACATAACATAATAAAATAAAATTTAAAAAAGATAATATGAGCAAACAAACAAAAAAAACCTCAATAATAAGAAAAAGGAGCCTAACAAAAAAATGGCCGCAGACATATCAGTGAAGAAAATATACAAATTTTAAATGGCACATGAAATGATGCTCAACATTATTATTCATTAGGGAAATGAAAATAAACCTGTGAGATATCACTAAACACTTAATAGATGGGTTTTAAAAGAAGCCATTGTCAATACAATGGATTGGTAGGGATGTAGAACAAGTAACTCTCTGACATTTCTATTGGGAATGCAAAATGCTGCAGTCACTTTGAAAAACCGTTTGATGGTTTCTTATAAAAGTGAACTTTCACTAACCATTTAACCCAGCCATCCCACAACTAGGTATTTATATAAATTAATTATATTATATATTATATCAATTGTATATTATACATACTATATTATATATTAATCATATTCAGTACTCCTATGTATTTATATAAACAAAACAAAAACTTATGTTCACACAAAATCAGGTATGTAAATATTTACAGCAGCTTTATTCATCATCACCACAAATTGGAAACCATCGAAGTATCCTTCAATTGGTGAATGTATATCCATATAATGGCATAGTACTCAGCAATAAAAAGGAGCAAAGTACTCATACATGTCCTAAGAAGGATAAATCTCAAAGGCATTATGCTGAGTGAAAAGAGGAAGACTCAAAAGGATAAACAGTTGTCACAATCTGTAGAACTGTATACTACAAAGAGTAAATTTTACTGTTTTAAAGCATATACTAACTAAAAATGGTAGTAAACTGGTACTGCTTATTTTAGCAATGTAGAAAAATGCAGTCTCTAAGTAAAATTTTATGAGGCTAAAAGTAAGCAAAGTAAAATTATTTCCATAACCTTTCAAAATTTTTATTTAGTTTTGAGAGTTGCTATATTGTTACACACATTTTTTCCTTAGTAGATAACAAGCTACTGACTACAAGCACCTAAAATTTCATCACATGTGGTGTCATAGTGGTACAAGGAGGTAGTTCTCATGGGCTCAGCATGTATTTAATTTTACATAATAACTGAACAATGAACACTTTAAGACCTACCATGCACGGTGAGTTGCTCAATTTTTCAAAATTTGATATCTCAATTTTCATTCACCAGCATCTATCTTGTTTAGAAGTAGAATAAAGAACACTGAACTGTTTCAATGCATACCTGGATCCCAGTGTCAAATTTGCTCTCAATAGGGAAACTGGAGGACTCCATAAAAACCTGCTTTTATTTTTCTTTTTTCTGCTGCTCTTCTGGCTAGGACCTGCACCCCCACTTTACACACGCCTCAGAATGCAAATGGTGTATGACCCCCTTGTAAGGGACAAGAAATTAAGAATTTCTTTAGAATAGATAACATCTAAGGAAGACCAGATGAGAATGACTGGGCAAAGCTACCATATGTGAATTCCAGACCATCAGAGCTAAACATCTCAATGCCAAGACCCTCCCCCCAGCACACCCCTAACCCCGCCCTGGCTCCAAAGGAATAACACCTGGGTCTTTATCTTCTAACTGGTTCTTGGATGCCTGAGAGGGCACAAACATCAGGTCACGGTCCTCGGTAAAAACCTTCAGATGCCAAGCAAAGACAAGACTCCCTCCTTTCCTTTCTGAATTTCCCAGACATTCCGTCTGTCCCTGCACTCTCACTACACCTTCAGTAAACTCTGCTTTCACCTCCTGTTGGCTCATGTTTGATTTGATTTCTCTCCTGTGTACAGCCAGGGACCCTCTTGGTCTTGCAGGGTCCACCCCTGGGTCCTCGGACCTGGCCTGTTGACATCAAACCCGGAGGTAGGTCTTAGTTTGTTCCTTAGTATTCCAATCTATAAGGATTTGTAAAAATCACTCTTCACAGAATTTTGAAAGCTCTGTAAAACTTGCAAATTAGGTTTATGTTAGGAGGGCAAGCAGGCAGAAATCCAGATTCCCAACACTTGCTTTAAGTGTGGTATCTGTACGTTAATCTATATTACATATTATTAATATATGTGAGAAACAGGCTACTGATGAGATGTTTCGAAAGTCAGCAGCATAGATGTTCCTGTCCATCTCTATGATTCCTATTGCAAATATTTAATAATCATATTAAGTGTGCAAATGCCATTTAGATACCTAATTTAGACACAAAATGGAAACAAAGCAAAATGTTCCTATGGTTGTCCCTCCCAAATAAAACAGTAAGAAATAGTTGTGTTGGAAAAATCACAAACCATACTCTTGGGCCTTCTCTGCTCAGGTAATATACTAAGACTCTTGGTAGAGGAAAATCTGTATGGAATTACTAGGGACCTCTTCAACACAAAAAGAGACTACGATGCATCTCAATACTGTCCTCACATAGGCTGGGCAAGTAAGCAGGAGAAACACTGTTGACAAAACTTAAATTAAGTGAGCCATTTTGCACAGATCTGCATTCCAGCAAGGGTGAACTTACCAAGTGCACCTTGGTTCAAATACTTACAAGAGTTCCAATGTTTAATACTTTCTGGACTGGAACAAAGAGGTTAGTGAAAGGTCAGCATAGTCAGTGTATGTAAAAAAATCTGGCAAAAATCTTATCTGTAGAATGGGGCAATTTCACCCATATCCTGTAGGCAATATTCAGATGGAGTACACAGTCTGTAGAGATTTGTCACTTGTCGCATCACTATTTCAAAATAAAATCTATTGGCCAATAAAGAAGGTAAGTAAAATGGTACAAAAAAATAAACAAAAAGTCCCTTTAAATTGGGTTCAATTCTTGGCTGTACTACCAAACAACTATATGTCTCAGGCAAATAATTTTCTGTCTCAGGCCACAATTCCCTCATCTACAAAATGAAGGGGTATAAATAATTAATCTCCAAATTCCTTCCCATATCTAATAACATTCTACAATCTGAGAAAGGAGAGGGGCCCAAACATATGCTACTAATTCTCTCCATCTAGCTATCTCCAAACAAATACAGTGTTTGTCCAGAATCAAAGCCTGATTATAAATAATCTTTTTCATGTGTTACATTGCTTATTGCTCCCCGCTGCTGCCTAAGGGAAACCACCTCACTGTGGGCACAACCACAAGTCAAATTCTATGCTCTCGTTACAACTCAGAGCCAATTATACAGAAGTGTTTGATGAGTAGCCAACCCAGATCCCTGCCATTTTCTCCCCCTCTTTGCTCAATATTTCCAAAACCTGCTATACGAAAGAGAAAAGTATGCTTAGTACTTCAAAAAGATCTGCACATAATACAAATCTTCAGGGATTTTGCTCAGATTTCACTAAGCCCAGGCCCACCTCGGCATGATTTTTAAGGTCAGAGAAACCTTCAGCCATCTTAAAGGTGCCAATCATCTTGGTCAATTCTTTGCAAAGGATGTTTTCACCTACTTTTCAATTTGTCTAAATTTTCCATAAAATTGGGAATGGAAAAGATACAGCACTCTAACTTAGATAACATATTATTCTGCTTTACAAAATAGCATCTTTTTTTCCTTATGAAACAAACAAAAAAAGTTACACGTGGGGAAGGAGTGTTTCTCAATTCTCAATGTATTGGAAACAATAAGAGTATTTAGAACTATTATTAGATTGACTTACAGCTCAGTGCTAAGAAGAACCAAGGCCAATAATTTGAATCTATTTACCAGGTCAACGGGAACTTAAATGCACAAGAAAGACTGGGAGATTATGCCTATCTTAGTGAGACTACTTTCCACACTGAGGCAACATATCATCTATTCATGTGCTGCTAACAGCCGAGAAAATCAGTAGAGTTTCAGATTTTGGGAGACGGTGATCGCCTATATAGTTATTTCGAATGGGGTGATGAAGCAAACACACTAGTTTTTAAATCAATTCCTTTGATTTGAGGGCACTGGAATATGATTTACTTATGATAACTATAAGATTGTACACCATGGAAACTTTATACAATCCACTCACTGATTGAATTTCTACTAGGATACAAATATGGTTCATGGCAGAATTATTAAGATGTTTGAGGTTATAGAAAACTACTCAAAACTCAAATCATGCTTCGAATGATAAGCTTTTGAGCTTCTGTTTATTTTCAGTGAGGGGTTTTGAGTTGTTACTTGTTGATCCTGTGCGGTAAGCATCAAGTTCCATTCCCAGGAATAACGATGGGGAGGATAGAGGGTGGAAATTGGTAATCGTTCTGAGAATGGGTCAAAAGGGAATACATGTATGCCTAGCACCTAGGATGATCAGGCCCCTACGTTTTTAGATCTCAATTTTAACTGGATTCTTTTAAGGCACCTGTGACTCTAAATCTCCTATAGCCCCAAGAACTTGCCAGATTGGAGCTACATATATTGGAGAGACACTAGTGTACCGGCTCAAAAAGAAACTTGTCCAAACTAACTTCAGTCTTTCTTTCTCTCTCCCAGAAAGGAGTAGGAAGAGTGGCCCAGAGGAATTTGAACATAGCTGACTTCAATTGGAATCAGCCCAGGAGAGGAAATGGGGCTTGGAAATAGATCTATCCATTGAGACATGCAGGACAATGGAGAGTAGGGACCGAGAGGTTAGAATAGGCACAGACGCAGGGTGTGGGAAGAAGCCTAATTCCACAAGCAGAACTCATTTAAATAGGAGTTTAAAATGCAGATGGTGTCCCAGGCAAGCAGTGAAGAGGAAGAGGGAAACTAACATAAAGTGAGGGGGTTTTCTGCCTAGGGCAAGGCCAGCTACAGTTAAGGGGAAATCAAAGGAAAGATGATACCTGTTAGTTATAGCAAACAAGTCAGCATACAGACAACATAATGGAAATTTCTTTTGGCCTGCAACATCCCAGCCACTGTGCTAGGCTTAGGATAAGACTTAGGTACCTGCAGTTTTGCAAAGCCAGGAATCATGGCAGCTGGGAGGGAGGAAGCAAGCAATATGTACCAGAGAACGCTGCTAGAAAGAGCTTCAGATAGCTCTCTGAATTCTTCAATTTGCCTTTGTCCAGCTTTTGGATTTTGCCTAGTGCCAATATAGCCACATATATGCTTGTCCCTTACAAAAGCACAGTGTAAGGAATACTGGAACACTTAGGAATACTGATTCTAAATCCTGTGCTCTACATTTTTAGAACCATGCTGCACTGTAAAATGAGGATAATACTAATCCCTGAGACCAATCTTTCTCTAGTGCTCTTATGAGAATTCAACGAAATCATAGATGTGAACATTCTTTGTAAACCATGAAGTGCTCTCCATAGCCTGGTTATGATGATCAGATTTATGATAAGCAATGCTCTAGTTTGGTCATGAATTGCTTTCATCTCTATACCCTTCTTAAATAACAGATGCCTAGTCTCTTACAAAGTGAAATTATGTAATGCAATTAGATGAGATAGTTTGATAAACTCATCTTAAAGACTAAGCTGCCCTTCTTAACTAATCCAATCTCTTGGCAAACCCAAGGTAAGGGCGTAGAAGGGTCCTGCCCAATATTACACTAGTTACAGTCGGTTGGTCACTTTCTTGGCATCTTTTTAAGTGTGTGGCAATAGAGTACATGTAGCAATAAATAATGTAACCCAAGTAAAATTAATTGATAGAGGAAAATAAGACTGAGGAGAAAAAAAACAATTTAACCTAGACTCAGGATAGTAAAGAAATTCTCACTGACACAGAATGGGAGCTGTCCCATTCTATGTATACAAATTAAACTTTGTCCTAACCTTAAGTTTGGAGAAGAGCTGTCTATATTTCCTGTCCAATATCAGTCTCGTGACAAGAGGGGAGTCCCTTATTTTATCCTAAGCTTGCAATGGTAGCAAACGGGAGACTGTGGTCAGTTGTGATGTAACATCAAGACCTTCTCTCCTGCTCCGCTAGCACCCAGCATGGCAGAAATCATGAGAAATATCTGTTTCTGCATCTCCTCCTTGGACCAATCCCCATGCCCTCAGGCTGTTGAGGCAGGTGTGAAAACACAGAGGCAGTGATTTTTGCCTTGGGTGGCCAGTTCTCTCCAGGACCTGAGTAACGGTAAAGGCAGTCTGGGACTAGTGAATTAAAGCTATCCATCAGGCTCCATGCACCACACTGATCAGCTGACAACAGGGAGAAGTAAGCTCTCACAAAGGGAATGGAAATGCAAGAATTGGAGATTTAAAATTAGGAACCATTTCAGGAAACAGACTGGTAAGGAGGAGAGCCATTATTCTATCAGATTTTGAAGCCACATTCAGGCTTTACCTAGAAACACAGCCTCATTTTTCAGGGAAAGTATGGCTAGCCTATGAGTTATAGGGGAGAAAAATACTGAGAGCTTTTCATGTTTTAGGCAAACATGAAAGGACTAAACAGGCCATCTTTGTTGCCTCCCGGTACCAAGCAGGCCAGCTTTAATTACCAAAAGCAGCTATCTTGTCTACATACTTGCTGTGCTGTTTAATCTACAATCCCAGGTGTCCCAGCCTCTCTGTCAGCCAGCTCCACTTTTATGGAGAGGCAAGAAGATGTCACTGGGAGCAAGCTTGTGATCTCTCTTTTTCCAACTCAGTTGGTCTCTATACATTCATTATTTCATTACAAGGAGAATCAAAAATGATAATCCTGGGAAATTAATTAACACAGAGCAATGTGGATGCTTATCCACAATGCATTGCCTTGCAAGTCCTAGTTCTGCCCCAACTAGTAAATTCAATCTGATACATCTTCATACCCAGCAGGGAAAGAACGGATTATGCCTTTCCTCCCGGATGCTAAATCAGTTGCACTTCTCCAGTTCTCGACTTGTCTGTCAGACTTCCAGGAAAGCTTCATGTCTAGTATGCTTATGACTGGGAACTCTTCCATATGGAGGGACGCTCTACCTACTCCACACTGCCACTCCATTCAAACCTGATTCTGGTGGCACTTGTAGCAAACTAAATAGGTATTGACAAAATGGGCTGTTATTTAAGAAGCAGAAATAACAGACTACCTTAATCAAAAATATCTCATGCCATGCTCCTGCTAACGACCTACTAGGATGCTTTGTTACCTTATTCATTCATTCACAAAAATTCACTGAGCAGTTCCTCTGTAAGCTCCTTCGTGTCACCCACTGTGCCAGAGGCCAGAGATACAATACAGTGGAGTAGAAGGACAAGTAAATCGATGTTTCAACTGTGTCAAAAGCGCTCCAGTAGAGATAAGCACAGACTGCTGTGGGAACACAGAGGACAGAGACATGTAGAATGAGAGCATGAGTGAGAAAGCAAGCACTAACTTGGCAGAAAATTGCAGGTTGGAGACACTAAATACCAGGTTTTCCTGCTTTACAATTCAATGAAGGCCAGCACTGGCAGAAATTATGCTGTACATAATCATTCATTTCAGGCTGCTACATTTCTGCATAAGTTTTATAGCCTACATGAGAATTTTCCAATAGAGCTGTCTCCAAATATAGAAACTGTCTCTATCTGCACTGTCCAAGATGGTAGCCACTAGCCACATGTGCATGCTTAAGCACTTGAAATATGGCTAGTGTCAATGAGGAACTGAATTTTTAATTTTTTTAATTTTAATTAATTTAAAAGTAAACATAAATTGTCACATGAGGCTACCAGTTACCATATTATACAGCACAGGTCCAGGTGGCATGTCATGTATTAAGATGGAGTAAGTAAATGGTATATGGATCCTCACTAGGCAATTATACTGGACATTACAAAAGCTAAAGCTAAGCAATTCTTTTCATGTCTTACTGCCACTACCAAATTTAGGGCCCACATCATGTTATACTTAAACTTCTGATTTTATGGAATTGATCATTTGTGAGCACTGTCTTCCTCCAATCCATCGTATTACTATGAGATTACTTTCTAAAATGGGAAATTACATAAAAAATGGAAGACCGTTGAACGGTTATAAGTGGGTAAATGGAATGATCAAAATCTTCTTAATCTGATTTCAATTTACTTTTTCAACATTATTTCCCATTATACCACTCATGCTTCCTAAGCTTCAAACTAATGCATCCTAGGCTTAAACCTAATGGGATCTCTCACCATACATCAAATATGCCTGGCATTTTACTGTTCTTTTTTTTTTTTTTGAAGATTTTATTTATTTATTTGAGAGAGAGAGAATGAGAGATAGAGAGCACGAGAGGGAAGAGGGTCAGAGGGAGAAGCAGACTCCCCGCTGAGCAGGGAGCCCGATGTGGGACTCGCTCCCGGGACTCCAGGATCATGACCCGAGCTGAAGGCAGTCGCTTAACCAACTGAGCCACCCAGGCGCCCGCATTTTACTGTTCTTATACATTTGTCTAAGTTGTCTACTTTTGCTGGAATGCTCTTTATTTATCATCTCTGACTTTTGAAATCCTCAAAGCCAAACATAAATGCCACCTTCTCTAATTAGGCCTTTCTGGGTTTTTCCTTATCCAGCTGAAATTAATTTCTTACTAATATATATTATATATGTGATAGGAGTACAAACACAAATAACCAACAGTTTAACTTTCAGACCAGAAAAACATAGATACTAGCATTGATCCCCTAAAGTCTATGTATGGACCTCAGGCTATAATCCTCTAAATGAGGCATTTTTAGTTTTGCTATGAAATTTCATTGGGTTTTACAACATTTTTTGGGAAGTCTGTTCCTATAATGCATCATGTAAATAAAACAGAATTCTGTGGTCAAATAAATTTTAGAAACTCTTCATGGAAAATGAAACTTTCTCAGAAGTCTCACTGTGCAGGACTACAGTATTTATCAGAACTTTTAACAAATTAATGAAATTTATTTAACCCAGACATTTTAAAACTTGAGTAACCACGGAAATTTGTTTTTTACAGTATGTCTATTAACATTTTATGGCACACTATGGCATTATGGAATACAGTTTAGGAAACACAGTCATTAAAAAATGGAGATTCCTTTGAAAATATTTCTGAAGATAATATTTAGGCTTGAAGTTACTATTTTAAGCATTGCTATTATTGCTTTAAGTGATCGGAAACACTTAGAAGATGAATCAACTACTGTGTACTGTAGGAAAAGAAAAATCTTTCCTTCCTCCTTTCTAGGTGCTTTGGCTGGTCTAATAATTAAATTGGCATTAGACACATTACAAGAAAAACACATTTAATTTTGTACATACAAGAGCCCCAGAAATACGAGACTCAGAGACAGGCAGGCAATTGATGTTTATATGCCATCCCTATGGAGTGAGAGAGGGGACTGGGGCTTCAAAGGGGAGGAGTGTAATTCACAGGACAATAAGAGCAGATGTTTGGTAATTAAATGTTTGCCCTGCCATATAAATAGGTCTTTCAGATAAAAAGTTATCTCTGGTAATAGCTCTCTTTCTGGAACAAGCCTCATATCTAAATTATTTTAGGTAGTTAAGGGAGAGGTAAAAGATTTTGAGTCTCCTGGGTCTTGATTGCCTTTAGCTCAAAATAATCCATATGCCTAAGTAGCACATTCTGGGAGAGCATAGTTTGCTCCCCTTCAGTATCTACTCTAACCCCTGTTCTGTGCTAAATGTTAGGGGAGGGATGAAACAGGATGACTTGGGAATACAGGAAAAAATGAGATACAAACAAAGCCTGCCAAAATTTGATCCCTCTAGACTCTGGATGTCTACAAATTTGCCGTTAGTTTTCCAAAAACAATGAATTACTGGAAAATATAACACATACTGCAATTAAATGTTGAAAAAAAAACACAAAAAAACAGCAAGTTGGCTCAGCACAGTGTTGTGTTGGTTTTTGTGGTGGTTGTTGTTTTCTGACACTGTTCTTAGTATGATTATATGGTTGAATGGACATAATTGGGGGGAAGGGAGTGAAGAATCTGTAACTTAGTACTGTGAAAAGAGAAGGGGATATCGACATGGCATGAAGAAGAGTAGAGATGAGATAATCATACCCCTGAGGATTGTGAAGCCTCTGTGTGTGTGTGAAGCATCTAATGGCTCCAAAATGTGATTATCTTCTGGTACCCACACCACCTGGAATTGCCTAATTGCTATTCTCCAAGTCTCAAAGAAAAAAAAATGCGTATGCAAAGACAAACAAGTTGGCAGGGCAGTTTGGAAAGCATGATGGCTCTGCCTGAACAGCAGTCAGAGCTGAGCCATGCAATTTGGAAAGGAAGCCAGTGTTGAATAAACACAATAAACACACAGTTTATTTATTGTTCCAATGTTTCATAAATATTATTTATTTTGGAAGGGGAGCATAATGGCAAAGTAATAGGGAGCAATTAGCATTGCTAGGGAAATAAAATGGAGCCTTCCCGAGAAGGGCTGGTAAGGAAGAGAGAAGCTGCATTCTTTTGTAGCATTTACATTGACATTTCAGTGAAAAGGGAATGGGGAATCAGTCAGGTGAGAGCAACTCATCAGTAATGCCCAGCCACCTCATGGACATTGACAGTTTAGAAGATAGGTTGAATTTATATTTCCAGAAAGTTTCCTTTGGTGCAGATTTCTCTTACTATAAAATATAAAGAAGTCTTCCGTGCAGATGTAGCAACCAAGGCAGACTTTCTACAGGATTGAGTAGGGATTAAAACTTTTCAGACAAACCTAATGGCTCAAAAATATGTTTTATTGATGGCATCTTGTTTTAGAAAAATAATCTTTGTCATTTTTTTCTCAATGAATAAGTTAGCCAAACAAATGAAGAAGCCTTAGCAACCATAAAACTAGAACTTTGCTTATGTCACTAAAAATGGAGCATGTGGTCTTTGAACAACTATATATTATAATTTGCCAGAGATTAATTGCCACTTAGTTATCAGTCCAGCAATTTGTTTCATTTCAAAACATTTTGAGGCTTTCATGAAGCCATTTGGGAGACTTGTGAACAGACTGTACTCCCTGGGTTGGAAGGCTATCTGATGGGTGCTGTGACTAAAGAATAACTTTCAAAGTGAAGATAGAAGTGATGGTGTATGATGAACATAGATAAGGTACCCCATGAATTTGAGATAAACTGAACAGATGACAATGCCTACATAAAATATGCACATTTTAAGGGAGAAGGAACTATTTCAGTTACAATGCCCCAGTAGCTTTTTATATAACATTTACTTATATCTCTCTGTGTATGAATTAATAACTCATGGAATCCCAAAATATCATAATTTATAAAGATTGGAGAGGCTTTAAGGTGAAATTAAGACTATGATGCCTGTGGAATAACAAACTAAATGCAGCAAGTTTTAATAGTACCATTTAGATTACATCATGAACTTTAAGAATGCTCTAAAGCCTGAGATGTGTACAGATTTCCTTTCAGATCGTACGTTTGAAGAAAACTTCAGCAATGCCAAAACTATTCTCCAAAAGTATACTTAAAAACATATTAGAATAAGGCCAATATTTATTTTTTTCCAAAAGGACCTAAGATTTTATCACACTAACAAAGTATCATAATTAAATTGATCTTAAGTTTAGTTTTGTTTTTTTTTCTTAACTAGGCTCCATGCCCCATGTGGAGCACAATGTGGGACCTGAACTCACAACCCCAAGATCAAGACCTGAGCTGAGATCAAGAGATGGATGCTTGGGTCGCCTGGGTGGCTCAGTCGGTTAAGCGTCCAACTCTTGGTTTCAGCTCAGGTCATGATCTCAAGGTTGTGAGATCGAGTCCCACATTGGGCCAGAGTCTCATTGAGATTCTCTGTCTCTGCCTCTCCACCCTGCTTGTACTCTCTCATCCTCTCTCTCAAATAAGTAAATAAATAAATAAAATCTTAAAAAAAAAAAAAGAGTAGAATGCTTAACTGACTGACCACCCAGGTGCTCCAAATTGATCTTAAGTTTTAAAAATGCTTATAATTACACAAATCTTGTGTAACTTAAAACTTCAGCCAGAAGAGACTATAGCAATAGAAGATGACCTTCTCCTAGTTTCCATGTAAATAACATTAAGGGGAAATAACATCAAGAAAATACATTTATCTATTTTTTAATGGACTTCTGATTTTACCAGGCTATTGAAAATTATAAAACTAAGGGGGGCCTGGATGGTTCAGTTGGTTGAGTATCCGACTCCTGATTTCAGCTCAGGCCATGATCTCAGGGTCATGGGATTGAGCCTCATGATGGGAGTCTGCTTCAGATTCTCTCTCTCCCTCTCCCTCTGCCCCTCGCCCCCATGCTTGCTCTCTCTCTCTCTCTCTCAAATAATAAGTTAATTAAAAAAAGAAAATTATAAAACTAAGATCATAAATGTAATGACTTAAAGAGAAAACAGGGCATTGTTTTCTCCAGAGTAGCAGTTCTCAGAAGGAGGTGTTATTTTACCCTCTTCCCACAGAGGACTATCTAGAGGTATTTTTGGTTGTCACAACTAGGAGTAGGTAGGGTTTGCCAATGGCATCTAATGGTTAGACCCGGGAAAACTGCTAAACATCTTACAGTGTACAGTATGAACCTCCCCTAATGATGCCTCCCCCGCAAATTAACTAGCGCAAACTATCAAAAGTGATCAGGTTGAGAAACTCTGGTTTCGAGGTTTCTATGTTACTTTTACTTCTTAACTAATGGGATATTTAAAATATTGTAATGTGGGTGGGATAGATTTTTATAATGAGGAAAATGATAGAAAATAGTGGCAAAAATTCAGACTTAAACATTCAGATAATAGGTTCACATAATTGCTTTGCCTTTTACTAGATATGTGACCTTAATTAGGTTACAAAAACTTCTATAGCTTAGTCTCCTCTTTAAAAGAGAATTTTGTGTGAATTAGGTAATGATGCAAGTGAAAGGATTTAGCATAGTACATGACAAATATAAAACATTCAGCGCATATTGTGAATAAATGAAATAAATATTAATTCATTTCTAAAACAAACGCTATTTTATTTAAAGGTTATGTCAGACTGGCTGAAATAGAAAGCATGTTAGTCCCTTTAATGTTAATTTCTTTGACACCTTAAAGGAGACCTTTGGAGATACATAATGGTGAAAATAGCAAAGGTCAAGTGCTTTCTAAATAGTTGTCAATTGTATGAACTGTGGCATTTTTTTATTAACAATGAAGAAAATGCCCCTTTTCAGAGTAAGAAGCTGTTTATACACAGGCCAAGATTCAAACAAAAGAGTTCAAATAGATTTTTGCCTCCATCTGTAATGCAATATGAAAGGTAAGCTGAAGAACAAGACAACATTTGATTGATGGGCTCATTTGTGGTTTGAAAACTAGTTATTTAGGATCAAATCACAAGTGGAATATACTCAGGCAGGGGTGCTTTTAGTTACATAGAGAGTGCTTGAGATTCATCATCATATTCCCACATAATTCATTGCCTCTAGAGTATAGTGCGAATTGATAACAGCTGTGGGCAAACTCATTATGATAGCACTCTCTAAACAGAATATCAAACTCTTTTTACCAGTTATATTGCCTACCCCTTTGTCCCTGGGCCTTTGTGTTTTGAAATCTTCAATTTTCAGTGCAAATATTTTGGGCTTCCTATCTATCATAAATTACAAATTCTATCAAAATTTCAAATGCAAAGTATTTTAACACTAGCAAGTAGACAATGCACTCGGCAACTATGGCCCATGTCATTTAGTTTGTTTTAAGAAATGTCCTAAAAAGGGCGCCTGAGTGGCTCAATCGTTAAGCGTCTGCCTTCGGCTCAGGTCATGATCCCAGGGTCCTGGGATCGAGTCCCACATCGGGCTCCCTGCTCCGCGGGAAGCCTGCTTCTCCCTCTCCCACTCCCCCTGCTTGTGTTCCCTCTCTCGCTCTCTGTCAAATAAATAAATAAAATCTTAAAAAAAAAATGTCCTAAAAAAAAGAGAAATGTCCTAATATACCTTAACAAGTGATGAAAAAGAAAAAGATCAACCAGGCAGTCTGATCATTTTCATACAATACAATGATATTGCTATTTAATTACTTGAGTCAAATGGTTATGTATGTTTTACTTTGCGCCTGGCTGAAAAGGAGATATGCTGCTCCAGCTTGGTCAGAGAATGATATAATGACATTAATAAACTGTTCTAAAAGGATCTTCATGGAAAATTATTTTCTATCCCCAATCTGCCCCTCATTTCTTTGGAGATTTCTACATGATAACTCCAAAACTTATTGGGATAAAAAAAAAAAGCAATGATCTTTGGTCATTAAAACAGCACATGCTTTAATACAATTTTCATTCTCACATGGTCAAATTCACTGCTCATATATTTCCCCGTTGGTCTAAACTCTCAAGACTATCACATAATTAACTATCTGGAATTACCCCAAAATGTACTACATCCACTTAGTACCAAGAAATTGATGGCTATGTTTATTCTATGGTTAATCTTGTTCATCCTTTACAATTCCACAAGTGAAGAGAAGCATTACATTAACTCCACCCTTGAACAAATTTTGTTTAGGAGACTTCTGAATAGAAGCAGTTATGTGTGACTCAGGCATCTGAACAAATGTTCAAGCTCCACTGTCCCAAAATATTTTCTCTGTGTTTTTTACAACCACTTGATAACATAAACTATATTTTTAAAATGTTCAATGCATTTTGAGATGATCTTATAGACTTGGACATATTGGTCTATGGTAGCTTTGTGATCAGTCTTGTTTGTTTCAAGCACTATGTAGATTTTTGGAAGGATTCCAGAATAAATAATAGAAATAATACCTTCTAGCACTGACTCTCTCCTTGGGCCATATGCTCTCTCATGTTTAAAAGCAAATTGCTTTACACTAAGCACGGCCTGCAATTACAGCTTGGAGAATAAATGCATTGTATGCTCTCTTGACATGCTGCTAAAGTACCATGTATTATTATTTTCAAATCAGTGAATAAATGGAAAATTTCTATGCATCAATGATTTTTAGTTGAGAACAAACAACATATCTAAAAATAAAGCTTGTGCCAATGGGTAGATTTTGGCAAGTCTCTGAATTAGAAGAATAGTGACAGCAGTGATTGGAAAATGGAAGGGAATAATTAAAGTTATTTATAAGCATATATATATATTATATAAATCAACCTATTTAGTATAAATTGTGGAATCATATGAAAACTTAAACTTGGTTCTATGGTAAGTAGCTTTGCTACTATGTAATCTTATTATTTTTTTCTATTGTAATGTCTAATTAACTGGGAAACCAAAAGTAGTACATAATCAAGCTTCACATATTCAATGGATGATTGATTGCCTCTGATTCAAACCCAGCTCAGGAATCATTTCCTCCCGTTATTTAACATATAGTACTAGAATATGAAAAGTATAGAAAGGACAGATTTGCTTTTTCCTGTAACTTGTAGAGGGATTAATATAACAGATAGGAAGTATTTATTTTAGAAAATAAAATGATTTTATTTTTCAACCAACAATATATATAAAAACATATAAACCCCCACTATGAGTAATTAGTATTTTGGCATGATAAGACAAAAATTTTTAAATATAGAAGGAACTTTATTAAATCTTGTTGATCAAAAATTACAATAGAGTATATTTTCAGCCATTTCAGAACGGTTGATTTTAGTGGATAATATGAAAATAGTGCTGTTCGATTCTAGTAAAGGTACAAAAATTGGGAAAAAGGCCAGTCTTGTGCACAAAAGGATGTGATTTGACTAGGGAATTAGTAATATCTAGCTAAGCTTTGCAAAACCCATGGAATCATTTAAATTCTTATAATTGAGAGAAAAAGCCATGATTAGGAAGAGATGACAGAACCATTACACACACACACACACACACACACACACACACACACACACACCACAAAGATGAGACCAGAATTCAGAATGCTGTGATCAAGAGAATATCGAGGATGGTTTATGAAAATTTCAAAACAGAACCTAATATCCCAGAAATTCCTCTTTAATACATATCAGAGTACCCTACATAAAGTAACTCTCATTAGAACAGAAATCCTCTTGAGGGCAAGGGTCTTGATTGTGCTTGGATAGCATAATGTAATTCAAAGTATAGATAATACACCTTTAAATGAGTTTAAATTCAGAGGTATGCTAGAGCTAGTTCAAATCAATTCATGATAATTAAATGGTAAATTTTCATGAAATTTGTGAACATGTTCCCATTATGTAAAATTAAAATATGTAGGAGTGACATCAGCAAAATGACAGGGGAGACAGCTCCAAGCTCTCATCCCTCCACAGTAACACCAAAAAAAAAACAAAAAAAAACAAAAAAAACAAGCACTGTCAAAAGCAACTTTATCATAATTCTGCACAAGAATCAAACAAACACTGAACCAAGAAAAAAACAACTTATAAATGGTAGCAAATCTTTGTGGCATTTTACTTGCCCTTCCTCCATTCCCTCACCAGCTTAACAGCAGTCTTGAAGATGATAAACTGCTTTCCCAGTGCAGAATCTTCTCTTAAGTTACAAAGGAAGCAGAGCAGGCCTTACAAATTATTGTGTTATGTTGGCTTTTAACCAGTCCAGGGATTACCTGAAGTATTGTCACAATACTTTGTCCCTGTTTCATCAAACTCAGAACTAACTCAGGCCATAAAAGTGGCAGTCATTTCTTAAAAACTTCGCAAGGTGAACAAACAACCCTCAGAAGCCTGGGTCAAAAGATTAAAGTTGAGGGGTGCCTGGGGGTGGCTCGGGTGGTTAAGAGTCTGCTTCCGTTCAGGTCATGATCTCAGGGTCCTAGGATCAAGCCTTGCATCAGGCTCCCTGCTCAGTGGGGAGTCTGCTTCTCCCTCTGCCTCTCCCTCACAGGCTTATGCACTCTCTCTCGAATAAGAAAAAAAAATCTTTAAAAAAAAGATCGAAGTCGAGACATATAATAGACCACCTAATGTCTGGAAGGAAAAGCTAGGTGGAGTTTCTTAAAAAAAAAATTGGTTATTCAAAAGTACCCACATTTATAGGGAAATTTAGAAAGTTACAAGCAAGAACAGGGTAAGACACATACACAAATTAGACCTGAAAAGACACCAGACTTATGCCTTGACCTGATCCCTAGGCTCAGTACAAGCATGGATAACTGTTGGAAAACTCTAGTAGATTGACAGTCGGCAAAGAATAAGAGAGGTGTTTTCCTTATTTCCTGGCATTCAAGGAAATTGCCATAAATACTTGCTGAACACAATCAAAATGAACAGACAACTCAGTAATCATACACAAGGAATATAGACTTTTCCAAAATAGTTTTGAAAAGTCATTAGTCAAATAGACTACTATAATCTTCAACGATTAAAGAACTCAATAAACCTGAAGGAAGAATTTGGTTTTCAGATTTACCATAATTTAATATCCACATGTCCAGTTTTTAACAAAAAATAACAAGGCAAACAAAAAATTGAGAATGCATAGCTCATTCAAAGGAACAAAATATATTGACAGAAACCATCCCTGAGGAGGCATACATGATGGAATTACTAGGCAAAGATTTTTTATAACAACTGTTTTAAGTATGCTTACACAGCCAAAACGGACAAAAAAGTAAATGAAATCAAGAAAATGATGCAGAAACAAAATGAAAATATCAATAAAGAGATTCACATTATAGAAGTAACCAAACAGAAATTCTGGAGCTGAGAAGTAAAATGAATGAAATGAAAAAAAATCAGAGAGATGTTTATAGCAGGTTATATCAGGCAGAAAAAAGAATCAGCAACCTTAAAGATAAGGCAGTTGAAATTTATGTGTTCGAGGAGCAGAAAGAGAAAAAATTAAGGAAAGTGAAAAGAGCCTAAGGGAACTGTGGAACATCATATGCGTCATAGGAAGCCCAGAAGAAGAGAGAGAAAGGAGCAGAAACAGTATTTGAACATATAATAGATGTAAACTTCCCAAATTTGATGAAATAAATAAATGTATAGATCCAAAAAAAAGACTACCTACAGAATGGGAAAAAATATTTGAAAGCATATCTCTTAAAGGGGTTTAATATCAAGAATATATAAAGAACTATAACTCAACAACAGAAAGACAACAAAATTTAAAAATTGACAAAGGACTTGAGTAGATATTTCTCCAAAGGAGATATAAAAATGGCCAAAAGTGTGCCTCGGTGGCATCATCAGTTAAGCAGCTGACTCTTGGTTTCAGCTCAGAGCATGATCTCAGGGTCCTGGGATCCAGCACCGTGTGGGGCTCCCTGCTCAGCCCTGAGTCTGCTTCAGGATTCTTTCTCCCCCTCTGCCCTTCCCTCCACTTGCTTGGGCTCTCTCTCTCTAAAATAAATAAATAAATCTTTTAAAAAATAAAAAAATAAAAATCACCAATAAGCATATGAAAAGATTCTTAACATCACTAGTCATTAGGTAAATACAAATCAAAACCATAAGAACACAACACTTAACACACACTACAATAGCTATGATTAAAAAAAAAAACAACCATGAAATAGGTGTTGATAAGGATGCAAAGCAATTAGAATCTTCATGTATTGAAGGTTGGAATGCAAAATGTTTCAACCACTTTGGAAAAAAATTTGACAGTTTCAGAAATATAAACATGACCTAGCAATTTTACTCCTAGGTATATGTACTCAAAAGAATTAAAAATAAGGACTTAAATACCTGTACACCAATTTCACTGCAGTATTATTTACAATAGCCAAGATGTGGAAACAACCTAAGTGTTCATCAACAAATAACTAGATAAACATAATCTATTATATACATACAATAGACTATTATCCAGCCATAGAAAGGAATGAACTTTGGTATATACTATAGGATTGATGGACTTGAAAATATTATGCTATATGAAATGAACCAGATATAAAAGGAAAAATATTTTATGATTCCACCTATTTGAAACATCTAGAACAGGTAAATTCAAGAGACAGAAATTATAGAGGTTATTAGGAGCAAGGGGAGGGGAAATGTGAAGTTATTGCTTGATGGGTACAAAAAGTTTCTCTTTGAGTTGATGAAAAAGTTTTAGAAACTCAGATAAGGGATAAGGGGTAAGTTACAACAACATTGTAAATGAAATTAATGCCACAGAATTGCACATTTAAAATGATTAAAATGGTACAGCTTATGTCATATATAACACAATAAAATGATTATAATAAAACCCACAGCAATAAAAATAAAAACCATTAAATAATATATAACTTACAATTTAATTTATATTAAAATTAAAGGTAAAACTTGATTTCAGCTCCAATATGTCAAGAGTGTGGAAGTTGCCATCCCATCCTTACATGAATAAGCTAAATATCTTAAAATCCACTTTTCTTGGACTAATCATTAAACTGAGGTGGCAGGAAAAACCTCTACCCTGAAATCTGGAGAATCAAGCAAACCCAGAAAGCCATAAACAAGATATGCTTATTTGACGCAGAAGCTGCTGGAGCTGTAACTGGTAGGAACACTTACATGGCAATTTCGATGAATTGTTGGAGGTTGAGTATTGACTAGTGTGGGAGTGAGAAACTGCTGGGAGCCACTGTCTGAGAAGGAGCCCCACACTTTCCTTGTTTTTACTTCTGGTAATCCTACCATGTTCTCCTGGTGAAAATCCCAAAATATCCCCTAATGGTTCTGGCAGGAAGAGAGGAAGATTAATTGTTGTGAAATACATCCAGAGCCTTATTCAAAAGAAATAGTATTTTCATAGAAAAAGACTTTACCAGAACCTTATGCCAGGTGAAGAAAGGACATTCCTTCTACCCCAAGCTTCTGTAAATTTTCTGTTATCTAAGAGAGAGAACAATACCAGCAGAGAAATGCTTGTGAAAGTTATAATCTGGAGACATGGGACAATAAAATATTGAGGTGTACAGAATTTACCACCACATCAACAGGGCTCTAGTGCAATAATAGTGGACTGCAGATGGAAGAGTTGAAAGACACAGACTCTATGAGCATGAGTACTTGGGGAATTCCAAAGCAAACAAGGGAGACCAAAACAAGGGCACTAGAGAAATTTGAAGCCTTGGGCACATACAACTAAAGAAAACATTAAACATGAAACATTAAATAGTCTAATAAAAAAAGCCTAGTAATTAGCCAGATGAACATGAATCTTCATATTAAAGGACTATTAACCTCAATTCCTACTACTTGATACAAAATGTCCAGTTTTTTCAACAAAAAATTAAAATGAATTTCAAAAAGTGAGAAAAAAATACAGACTGAAAAGACAAAGCAAGCATCAAACTATACTGAGATATGAAACAGATTATTAAATTATCAGATAGGAAAGTTAAAATAATGATGATAAATATATTAAAGGCTCCAATGGAATAAGTAGATAGCATGCAAGAGCATATGGGTAATATAAGCAGAAGATGGAAACTCTAGGAAATAAAGAAAAGAAATGCCAGAAATCAAATATCACATAAGCAATTAAAAATGTCTTTGATGAGCTAATCAGTAGACTGGACATGGTTGAGGATGGAATTGGTGAGTTTACATATAGGCCAATAGAAACTTTGCAAACTGAAATAAAAAGTAAACAAACAAACAAATCCCCAGAACATCCAAGATCAGTGGGATGAATTTCAAAGTGTGTAACATACATGCACTTGAAATAACACAAAGAAAAGAAAGAA
>NW_027397095.1:12124142-12133704 GCF_003265705.2 Callorhinus ursinus
AATGAAAGGTGCTCTTTCCCAAAATTCTGCTTGTCTTTATTTTACAAAAATGTGACAGATCATGAAACTGTCCTTCAATTTGATCCTAAACTTTCAGAATCTGTGGTTTTGGCTTGTGGTCTTTCCCTAATTATACTATATATGTTGTTTTCTTCTTTGCTTTTAGCCCTTTCCATGAGAAGTGGTGAAATCATAATGAAACTGCTGTTTTCATGTATATGTACATGTATGAAATATAAGTATATAGATAATAATGTCTATATGTCATTTTGTATATTCATGTACATATACATTTCATTAAAGATTTCTTCTTAACTCATTACTTTTTTTTTGAGATAGATTTTCTTTATTAATGACCTCAACCAAATTTCTTTTGATATAGGAGTTTCGAACTCAAATACTTAGGAGAAAATCAGTTAAAATTGCATTATCCTGCAACTCATTAGTAGTAACATATTGCTGAGCAAAACAGCTTGGAAAAGAGAGGGGAAAGGAAGGGGAGTGAGGGAGGGAAGGTAAAGAATGAAGTCGATCAAGTGGAATTCTTGTTTTAATTCTTGAGAACAATGAAGTTCTTGCAAGCACAGCTTGTTTCTGCAAATTATTTTCCAAACGGGTACAAAATGGAACGAAAACAGAGAATCCCTTAAGAAACTGAAGAGGTGCAACATGAAAAGCTAAGATTATCCAGCAGCAAGTATTGCAGGCTTCAGTCACCAGCTGCCTCCTGTTACTGTTCCCAAGAGTTAGCGGGATGAAAATGTCTTCCCCGTAATTATTTTCATTTCTTTTTTCTCAGCATCTGGGCATGCACGGTTCAGCAACTTGAGGAAGTCGGATGTTTTTGCCCAAATACGGGTGTGAATATAGGCCTTAGAGCACTTGATGCAGTAGTGCAGATAGTCCTGAGAGGCTGATGGCGTTGTCTCCACTGGCACTGGGGAGGCAAGGGAACAGCATGAAGGTAACATAGTCAATATTGTTGCCCACGGCAGCACTGATGTCTTTCAGCTCCAGAGAAGGTTCCTTGTGGCTAAAGAGGACCTGGGGGGCTGTGGGACTGGCTCTGCGTCCTTCTCTGAACTCCAGCATGAACACTTTTCCAATGACCACACTGTTGTCATCCTTAAGCATCGTGCTGAAGACTACTGTGACTCTGTCCTTCTTACACTTACCATATATGGTTTCATCAACCCTGTCATGGATAACTGCCCTGTTCCCTCCTTCCTTGCCCTCTTCTTGGAATTGGAAGGCTTTCTCCAAGACAGAGGCAAAAACAATTTCATTTCAACATGCCAGCCAGATACACAATGGAATCCTTGGGTGCTGGCAGATTTTCAAGGTCATATAGCAAAAAGACATTGTATCCTTATTCAGGATTTACCAACAAACTCCCATACACCCCCTTTAATAACTTATCAGCACCATGTGTCTGAAATTCCTTGTAGAATTTCAAAGAAATACTGACCATCAGGATTAGGATTTGAAATATGATAGAGGACTCCATCGAAATGTGCAAATGCAACTTCTGCTGCTTCTGGTTTGTTACTGGGCTCTGCAATCATGAACTTGAGTGCGAGTGTCTCCTCGATGATGCAGTTGTTCACCTGATCATGCAGGATCAGGACCGCAGCTACCCCCACCCCCACCCCCACCCCCACCCCCACAAGCCTGAACCCGCCTGCCAAACCACCACCACTGCCTCACCAGCAAGCTCCGTCCCCACCAAGCTCCCGGCTCTAGCTGGCTACTTCTGCTCTTACTCCCACTTTTCACTTGCTGCCCAGATGCGTGGCCACATGGCGCCATTTCTGCTCCAACCCCTCCCGAGTGTGCACACAGGATTAACCCATTACTTTCTTGTCATACAGCATTGCTACATGTCCAAGATACATTATTCGATGAAAGAAGCAGGCTACAAAATAGCATAGTTATACTTTAAAAGAGACTACAGTAAGTTCCACTACCACTTTAACAGTTGCTTTTTCTTGGTGGTAAAATTGTTTGTGGTTACAAATGTATAATATCATCTAAAATTTTGTGAAAATTTATCAATACATATATTTGTGTGTTTATAAATGTATTTTCCTTTACAATAACTAACCAAATTCTTGTTCTCATGGAGCTCATATAACGTTTCTGTAGACCAAATTGATAAACAAGTAACTTTATTACATGTCATAATGCAAGTATTACAAGAAAATTACAAAGATCTATCAAGGTTCAAAACAGGATTATTGCTGAAAAGTTGTTTAACTAAACTTTACAAATCTATATATAATTCAAACGGATCCTGTGGTAAATTTTGTAAAGAAAAGAGAAAAAAAAAAACTCCTTTGTATGATGGGAACAATTATCACATAGAATGTTAGTAAAGCTCATGATTCTGAATATTAATTGTCTTCTAATATGAAGATAGGAGCAATACCCATGCATCTTTCAAAGGTCCACATATAGCCTTAATCTTCTGCCACAGTCACCCTAGGACACCCACAATATGAAGAACTGCCTGGTCTCTGTTCTGGTTTGACGGAGCTTAACTTTGTGTGAACTGGCAAACATGTTTATAGGCACTCTTGCCAGATCCCTGAGTCAAGTGAACTGAAACTGCCCCAACTGCCTCGTTATGCCCGGTTCCAACCATAGTTCCTAACTCACCTCTCTACCTTCTGCCAAGGTACCAGCTGTGAACCCTGACAGCAATCATGAATTGTTCTAACCTAATTTCTGCTTACTGCAACCTTACTATGCTGTGACTGTTCCCACCCACATACCACCCCTATTCTCTCCTCCACCCCATCTCTTTTACATACACATACACACAAACTCTGTACATGTAATCACATCTAAATCTGTTGCCCATAGCCAGTTTTACTTTTTGAAAGCCATCCCAAGAATATATACTCAGAACCCAAGTCCCGATTGTGCGTTCCAGACAGCTTAGCCCCTTTAGTCCACCATCAAAAACTGAAGTAAGTAAACATAATTATTCTCCTGTCTCTTGACAGATCTAATGCTCTACCTTGGCTGGTAGAGTCAGGTTTTGGGATGATTTTAACATCGTTTATCTCTTACTGGGTATATATATTCATTTAAAAAATATTTTAAGGATATTTTGAACCTCAAAGTCAAGAGCCTTGTTTCTAACCCGTTATTTACAATACAATAGGGTTTCTGCAGTTTTATTTGAAGCAAGGAGATCTTGGATGATTTGTATGTTTGTTTGGCTTTTGTTGACAGTGTATATTGGAAGGTGGAAATAAATGTCACTTATTTTTTCTGTACTTCTACAAGTTTCTCTGTCTTTGCCGTCTATGTTTTGGAAATATTTGATTTTCCCTGATTGTGTTTTATTTTTAATAAATAAGGTAATTGGGAAACAACCCCAGAGAGCTATTCTTGTCATTCTTTTTGTCCTTTAAGACCAGATGCAGTTGTGGGCTACTTCTACTTCTTCAAGTGTAAAATGATGTTATGACTTCAACATGTCTTATTTTCTCCTCTGGTCTCTCTACATGTCTATGCAGATGAGCCACCTTTGGTATTAAAATTTTGGATCCAAAATTCAAGGTATAACAACTGGAGATTCAGACGTTCAGAGCAAATTAAGGTGTGGTTTTGTTTGGTAAATAAATATCATGAAAAATAACTATGCTTTGCATTTCTTACTAGGAGTAATTGGGATTGAATGGCTTACTCACCTGTTAGCAGATATTAAAATCATATACACTTAATGTTCCTAAATATTGTCCATTACTAGAATACTAAGCCTATAATAGGCCCCAGATAAAAAATTATATTGTACTTCATATAAAGTCAGACTAATTTATATAAAGCCCAATACATATTTTGTACAATTTCAAATT
This sequence comes from Callorhinus ursinus, assembly GCF_003265705.2. Lineage (NCBI taxonomy): Eukaryota > Metazoa > Chordata > Mammalia > Carnivora > Otariidae > Callorhinus > Callorhinus ursinus. The sequence continues at coordinate 12,128,009 of NW_027397095.1, forward strand.
CTGGGCAAATGTGAATTTAATATAATGTTGGGCCATAAATCTATTTTTTCAATCCCTACAACAAGTCGATGAATTGGAATGAGGCCACTTCCATGTGACAATAAGTAACAAGGTCTGCATGAAAATAGTGTATTCCTAGATTTAGTAAAATTTATTCCTGTGTGGTGAGGGGGAAGATAAAGACAATGTATGAATTATGAAGTGAGTCATAAAATAGATGAAATTAGGTAGTTCAAGAAAAAATTAACAATGACTCACTCTACCCTTTTAAATCCCATACAAACATGACCTAATCTCCAAATTTTCACACCTGTCTTCTGTCCAGCTTAGACCTTCCTTCTGGGGCTAGGAGTACTATTCTCTGAGAAAGATCTTTCTTATATTGATTTCCCCTTCAGCCCACGCTTCCCTACAAATTATTCTTCCTATATATAGGTGGTTCAATTTCTTCCTCATCTTTACTGACTGCAGTAGGACTGTAGATATAGTAGCAATAAAGGGCAGATATTATTATCCCCATTCCATGTATGAGGAAAATGAGGCTCAAAGAATTTATTACTCTAAATTAAAGAGCCATTAAAAAAGAATTTTCAAAATTCAACTGTGAGGCCTATCCTCATTCTCCAATAAGATATCTTTTCCAGAAAGGGAACCATATTCTTAAAAAAAGAATTTTCTAGAAAGATATTGCTATAACAACTAACTTTGAACATTACATTACCTGTCACTTTGAATATATTATCAAGAATTCCTGGCCACACATTCTACATGGTAATAGTTCCCTGATACCTATTCATTCATTAATTCAAAAGTATGGAAGTATATATGGAAAAATAGTAATAAACAAAACAAATATGGTCCTGGCCTTCATGAAGCTTGAAGTCTTATAGGGAAAAAGCAAAAACTGTAGTTACATTAGTGTTTTTGGTTTTGTTTTTGCTTGTTATGATGCTCTTGCCTTGTAACCTATATTAGGTAATCAGCACAGTCATATCCTCCTGTATCAAGACCCTATCTTCATACTCTGAACAGCATGTCAAAACAGTACCCAGGTTGGAAAGGATTAATTTTTGAGTCCTTCTAGAGACTGGAGTATTCTTTCCCCAGGAGTGCCGATACTTCCATAGTCCATTGATGGAAACAGATTGCTGTATCTTTGCCCATTATAACTGCAAGTATGATTTAAGTTTCTTTCTCATTAACCATCTGCTAGACAAGCAAACAATCAATTTCTTATTGACAAAGACCCAACACTACCCAGAGTGGGCTAATTCTTTTTTTCTTTCTTTCTTTTTAAAATTTTATTTCAAGATTTTATTTAAATTCTAGTTAGTTAACATATATGGTAAAATTAGTTTCGGGTGTAGAATTTAGTGATCCAAAACTTACATATAATACCCGGTTTTCATTACAAGTGCCCTCCTTAATCCCTATCACCCATTTAGCCATCTTCCACTCACCTCCCTCCATCAACCCTCAGTTGTCTATAGTTAAGAGTTTCTTATGGTTTGCCTCCCTCTCACTCTCTTTTTCCCCCTTCCCCTGTTACATTGGAATATTACTCAGCCATCAAAAAGAATGAAATCTTACCATTTGCAATGACATGGATGGAGCTAGGGTGTATTCTGCTAAGCAAAATAAGTCAGACAGAGAAAGACAAATACCATATGATTTCACTTATGTGTGGAATTTAAGAAACAGAACAGATGAACATAATTCTTTCTTGATATCTCAGACAAGCTACTTCTTAGCCTGCCATACCTGGGCAGATATTTCTAGTCTCTAGCTTCTAGTCCTTGCTGATATAGCTTTATTACTCTAATCTAAGCCTTAAGTCTAAAAACAGAGGGCACACTGGTCCCAAGGATCACAGAGAGTCAAAGATCAGGCAAAAACTCAACAAAAGTTAAAAAAAAGGGGGGGCTGAGGAGGAGACTTCTGTTACCAGGAGTATGGCAGATTAGATCATTTGAAAGACCATCCTACTATAAAACAATTCTATTTTAGAAAGAAGATACTTAGTAAAATGTAGAAAACACAGAATGTAGGTGGATCTCCAAAAGCCCAATAATTACCCATACTTTGAAAAAAGGTAAAAATCACAAAATAAATCTGAACTAGAAGTGACCAGATAACAAGGGAGAACAGAGTTATCATGATTGGAAAAGCCAATGGAAGCACTGTTATTATGACACTAAGCCTTGATGTATTAAAAGGCAGAGAAGCTGAAACTAACATATATAGATTAATTCAGGAATCTATTTTAATAAAGAATAAAGTAACTGTATCTACCTAAAATGTGAAGTAGACACAAATCCTTTTCAGAGAAAAATATACAAAATTCAGCAACTGAAAAATTCCCAACAGATTTAGACCAAGTAAACAAGACTTCAAAATCAAAGATCCACAAGACCATAAGGAGGTCAACAACTGTAACAGCCAAGAGAAACTGCAAACAATAGATTTAAATGCAGAATCTGTAAGAAATTTTTTTTTAAATAAAGATTGGGTCACAAGGATAAGAAAGGAACAAGTTATTATCGGGAATGCAGACATATCTCACAAAGAAATAAATAGGACTTCCAGAAACTTGGTTGAAATTATATAAAGATACATAAATATATGGTGTGTGTATAAGATATACATTTAGATATTTACAAATACACTTCAAGATTTGATATTTTAAAATATTGTATATATGTAGGAGAGCAAGACCTCAGCAGATAAAAGAGACAATAAGAACAGGAACAGGCATAAATGGCAACAGTTCTATGCATGTGGCAAAAGCCAATTATTCCTGCCATTGGTCCATGCTGAAAACAGTACATGCTGAAAACAGCGAGGATGGTGGATAAGATAGCTAGGCCTGCTGAGGTCAGTTCTCCCATTCCATACCTCCTTAGGATCCATGCTAATAGTCATACACAGTTCCTTGCTGCCCCTAACGTGATTGCTTTCTTGAGTTTTTTTTCCCTCCTTGCTTCTACATACTTTACATTCTATGATTCGATAATAAAACCAAGAGTTCACCCTGACTCAGGGGCTTCACCTCAGCACCTGCACTTCTTGATGGCACCTGGCAGTGCAGCCCCTTCTGGCCTCTCTTTGTGCCAAATTATTGGACTCTGAGTCATCATTTCATCTCTGGACAAGCAAGACCTTCACACTTTGTGCATATGAATAAGTCTTATCATTCCTATCCCTCTCACCATGTGTCAGCAAATTCTGCCTTGCATCTGGGGGTGTTCCTTTGTAAGAGAGGTTTTTATGCCCCTTCCCCATTAGCAAATGACTTTTTTTTAAAAGATTTTTATTTATTTATTTGACAGAGAGAGAGAAAGTGAGAGAGGGAATACAAGCAGGGGGAGTGGGAGAGGGAGAAGCAGGCTTCCCGCTGAGCAGAGAGTCCGATGTGGGGCTCAATCCCAGGACCCTGGGATCATGACCTGAGCTGAAGGCAGACGCTTAGTGACTGAGCCACCCAGGTGCTCCGGCAAATGACTTTTTGTTGCCCCTCCACCAGGAGCAGAAGGGATTTTCCTTACCCTTTCCCCAAAATGAGGGGTTTTGCCTGAACCCTGTGCCAGAATGGTTGTGCTCCTACCCTTCATTCTGAAAGAATTGGATCTTTGCCTAAGTATTGGGGGTGAGGCAGTTTGCTCCTCTTTCCCCAGTGGCCAAAGACAATTTCTTCATATAAGAGAAGGAGTCAAGTAAGAGTATAGGACATAATACTGGTCTGACAGTGGAACCAGTACACCTGCAACAATCACTCTCAATCTTGTCTTCTGCCCTGTCCCCAGTCTTTCTTGTATGTAACCAGTGAAGACCATGTGAAAGACTAAGTAAATTAACATTACCCTTGTGTGGGAGGCTCTAGATTGTTCTAAACTGGTATGTTAGTCCACATCAACCGTCATGCAATTTGTCAAAATTTTAGTTGTGTCACACTTTAGTACTTCCATGGCACCTTCCTCTTCCTCCTGTGAAAGAATTGATGTCTCTTGTCTCTCCTCAGAGAGTCTTGTCCTATTTTTGGAAATAAAATTTCTCTCAATTTCTCATGTGCCTTGTGAGCTTAGCAATCTGGTGGTTTCAAGAAGAGTTATGATTTTCCAGATTATTTGGCATTTTTTATTATGGAAATACAGACAAAATCTCTTCCAACAATCTCTATCCCAAGCAGAAACAGAAACAGCAGTTCACAATTGATCATATAGTGTAAAATTTGTACTGTTTTTTGTAGTTTAAAACAAAAGAAATGTAATTATAATATTACAAGTCCTTTCTATCTTAGCATGAAGAGAAACAATATTAATTTTAAGCATGTTATAATAAGTTAAGAATGTATATTTTAATTTTTTAAATAGCAACTTAAGAATGAAGGCAAAGATGTACGTCTCAAGGCCCACTAGAGGAATTAAAATGAAATAATGAAAAATATTTAAAAATCCAAAGTAAAGATTGCAGAGAAAGACAAGAAAAACAAATTACATATAGTAAAGCTTTTTTTTTAAGCAGCAAAAGAGTAACCTTAATGCAACCATATAGATTATTAGATTAAATGCCCAAAGTTTAAACATTCCATTTCAAAGGCAGATATTGCCTGGTTGGATAACAAAGAAAGACTAATATATGTTGCACACAAGAAATTTACTTTAATTATAAGAAATGAGGAAAAAAGAGAAAAATTGAAAGCATTCCATTGATGTGAAAGTCAAAGCTAAGAAAGTTTAAGAGTTTATACTAATAACAGATAAAGAAGACTTCAAGAGAGGAGCAATACCTCAGAATTATTTGCCAATGATAACAACTGACACATCACAAGGAAACAAAAAATAATCATAACTTTCAATGTGCCTAATAACACATAAAGAAAAAGTAAACCAAAAATAGATAAAATCTATTATCATAACTCAAAATTATAGCATTCCTCTCTAAGTCATTGATAGTAACACTGTGTATTCACTTAGCTTACATTACTTAAATACTAACCCCAAAATTGAATGATACAAATTTCTTTTCAAATGAACATAACATGTTCACTTTCATAGACCATGTACTGGGCCATAAAACATGTCTCAATCAATTTCAAATTTTATAATCTCACAAGCTATGTTCTCTAACTCAAGGAAATTAAACTAGAAACCAGTACCAAGAAAGATATCTAGAATTTCCACAATTATTTGGAAATTAAACAACATACTTCTAAGTAACCCATGAGTGAATCTAAAAGAGTGTTTAGATGGAAAGCTATGCCTTAAATGCTTATTTTATAAAAGAACAATTACCTCAAATCAATGATCTAAGCTTCTACCTTAAAAAACTATAAGAACAAATTGAATTCAAAGTAAAGAACATAAAAAAAATTAGAGCAGAAATCAATGACATAGAAAATGGACAAACAAAAGGAACAGTCAATTAAGGCAAAGTTAGTTCTTTTAAAAGATCAATAAAATTAATGCACTTTTAGAAAGGTAGAGAATAGCATAATGAAGACACAAATTTACAGTATCAAGGAAAAAAGGCACTATTTCTGCAAATCATTTAGATTTTAAAATAACAAATGAGTATTAATAATTTTATGCCAATAAATTCAAACATTTAGATAAATTGGACAAAATCCTTTAAAGACACCAATAACCAAACTTACTAAAGTGGAAATAAAAATTGAATAACCTTTACATATTAAAATA